>NC_091311.1:14831008-14970071 GCF_038502225.1 Cherax quadricarinatus | reverse complement strand
TACTCAAGGTGAATACTAGGTCCAGTTTTGCTGGTTCATCCTCTCCTCTCTCTCTTGTAGTGTCCCTTACGTGTTGGTGCATGAAGTTTTCCAGTACCACCTCCATCCTCTTAGCCCTCCATGTGTCTTGGCCCCCATGTGGCTCCAAGCTCTCCCAATCGATCTCCTTGTGGTTAAAGTCGTCCATGATCAGGAGCTTTGCCCTGCATGCATGAGCTCTTCTGGCCACTGCAGCGAGTGTGTCAACCATCGCACTATTGCTCTAGTTATACTCTTGCCTTGGCCTCCTGCTGTTCTTTGGTGGGTTATACATCACTGCAATTACCACCTTGGGACCTCCAGAGTGAAGTGTTCCCGCTATGTAATCACTTGCTTCTCTGCTGTCTCATCTCTCCTGCTCATCAAAATTCCATTGGTTTTTGATCAACAGTGCCACACCTCCCCTCCCCTTACCTTTGTCTTTCCTCAGGATCTGGTATCCCATTGGAAATATGGGATCTGTTATCATACCTGTTAGCTTGGTTTCTGTGAGAGCTATGATATCCGGTGATGCCTCTTTGACTCTTTCATGCCACTCCTCCCACTTATTTGTTATTCCATCAGCGTTTGTGTACCATACCTTCAGTTTCCTTTCCAACACTGTGGTTTGGGGGGCCTGTGAGGGTGGGAGACCTGGTAGCATACTGTGGGATTCTATAGCTGGGTGTTTGGTGGAAGCTGTGAGTGTGGATTGTAGTTTGTGTTGGGATGGTGTTCTGAGGATTGTTCTGTGTGCTTGCACTTGCTGCTCTGTTCTGCTCTGATTGACCTCTGCTGGTTCCATCCTTGTCTCCTTCCATAGCTCCTTTCGCTCTTTTGTCTTCTTCCTCAGCTGCTGTCATTCTGTTTGTGTTCTGTCTCTGTCTAGGAACACCCTCATGTACTTTTCCGAGTATTTCAACCGCGGTTTCTCTTGGAGGATCCTGTTCCGTACTGTTTCTGTCCTGAGAATCAGCTTGATCGGTCGTTTTCTCCCCTTGGAGTACCCCCCTATTCTCTGAAAATTTACAATCTCGTCCATGTCACCTATTTCCTTGATGATGTTCTCAATCTCCTTTCTTTCTGCCTGCCATCTTTCAGTGTGTGTCCTTTCCTCTCTCTCCTGAAACCCGTGGATAAACACTGATTTAGCCCTTTCCTCCTCCTATTGCCTCTCCCTCTGTGACTCTGGTTCCTGTCTGTACATGGTCATTTTCTCCCTTGTTTTTTCCAGTGGCTCTTGGTAGCATTGTTGTGCCCCTGCATTTGACCTAACCCCCTCTCTGCCTGAACCCAGCTGCTCTCCTCGTTCACTCCTTGGCCCTTATTGGCAGGTTGATATGGCCTTAGCATAATTCATATCTCCCTCCTTCCTGTTCGGCCTCTCAGCTTCATATGCTCTGTTTTCTCTGGTCAATGCCCATGTAACTTGCTTCAGCCTGTTTACCTCATCTTCTAGGATCCTTATCCTGGTTATTGGAGTTTCGGCTTGTGCCTCCCAATTCTTCTTCTCCTTCTCCAACCTCTCTTTTAATTTCACAGAAAGCTGTGTCTCCATTT
This sequence comes from Cherax quadricarinatus, assembly GCF_038502225.1. Taxonomy (NCBI): domain Eukaryota; kingdom Metazoa; phylum Arthropoda; class Malacostraca; order Decapoda; family Parastacidae; genus Cherax; species Cherax quadricarinatus. The sequence goes on along the minus strand of NC_091311.1, from coordinate 14,968,493 downwards.
TTTCAGAAAGCTCTCCTAATTTTCTCTCCCACTCTTGTTCTATCCTTTTCCACTGCTCCTCCATCCACTCCTCCCTATCAGAACAATTCTCATCTGATCCCTGCCTGGTTCCTGCGAGTCCCCACCATAATTTTTTTTTTAAGAGAAAAGAGTGAGAGAGAGAGAAAGAGAGAGAAGGGAAAGGTAGGAGAGAGGGAGAGAGTGAGAAGGGAAAAGGGAGGAGAGAGGGGGAGAGAGAGAGAGAGAGAGAGAGAGAGAGAGAGAGAGAGAGAGAGAGAGAGAGAGAGAGAGAGAGAGAGAGAGAGAGAGAGAGAGAGAGAGGAGAGAGGGGAGAGAAAGGGGGAGAGACAGGGGAGAAGGAGGGAGAGAGGGGGAGATGGAAGAGAGAGGGGAGAGAGAGGATAGGGGGAGATAGAGGGGAGAGAGATGGGAAACAGGAGAGGGGAGAGATAGTGAGAGGGGGAGAGATGTTAGAGGGGGTGAGACATTAGAGGGGGGAGGTGTTAGAGGGAAGATATGTTATGGGGGAGAGATGGGAGAACGGAGAGTTGGGAGAGGGAAGCGAGAGATATAGGCAAAGGGAGAGATAGGTAGTGAGAGAGATAGGTAATGAGAGATATAGGAAGAGATAGGTAGAGAGAGGTATAGGTAGATAGGTATAGGTAGATAGGTATAGGTAGATAGGTATAGGTAGAGAGAGGTATAGGTAGAGAGAGGTATAGATAGAGGTAGTGAGAGAGATAGGTAGAGAGGGAGAGAGATAGGTAGAGGTAGAGAGAGAAACAGGTACTGAGAGATAGGTAGAGAGAGATGGGTAAAGAGAGGTAGAGAGATAGGTATTGAGAGAGAAAGAGAGAAAGAGAGGGAGGGATTTCAGGTCAGTTAACAGGAAGGTATGAAATCCTGTGTGTGTGTGTACTCACCTATTTGTACTCACCTATTTGTGGTTGCATCGAGTGTGGCCCCGCCTGTGCTACTAGTGTCCATGAGCTTTATCAAACCTCGTGTGTATGGTTCCTGCCTCCACTACGTGTATTCCACTGTGACTGCCTCCTCTCTGACTTCTAAGTATCCTCACCTTGTCTATTCTGTCGTTATCATGTCTCCCCTGACCCTCCTGTCCTCCAGTGTCGTCAGGCCGATTTCCCTTAATCTTTCTTCATAGGACATTCCCCTTAGCTCTGGAACTAACCGTGTGTGCGTGTGTGTGTGCGTGTGTATGTGTGCCTCCACTTCTAAGTATTCATACTGCTAATAAATATCAGTAGTAATACCAGTATTTCTAAAACTACCAATAGTGATTCTAGCACTTATCACATCTACTTATAAAACACAGAAAGTAACTAGGTTGTAAAATTTAGCTTGTCTCAGCTTCTAGGAGTGTCTGACGTCACCCTCGCTAGGCTGCTCCTCGCAAGTCAACACTATCTTCACCTTATCTATGCTATTTCTGCTCTAATTCTGGTAATAGCTTGCAGGAGTGAGTGACCAGTATCTAACAGTGATGCAAGACCAGGATTCAGAACCCCACAACAACCCCAACAGGTGAGTGATACTTGCTCTGGCAGTGGTGCGATGACAAGTTGCCAGATGCTGATGACGTAGTCGTCGTACATAGGCCTTCTATCACTATTTTGAAAATTCTTCACCCGTGATGTTTATAACCATATATGCTCATACATCCCACATCCCTCAAGTGATTTCACTTATGATAGAATACACTTCACTTATAATAGAATACACTTCACATTCGGTGTTACACTTTATATGTATAATGTGACACAACTGTTGTGACGTCACTGCTTCAGCAGGCCTACTGCCACCTTCCCTTGTTATATATTTTATTTTTCCTTTCTACTTTTGCTTATTAACTTTTTCACTCTCACTGTATGGTGCCCCACATTTCACTTGTTATCCAATCTCTCGAAATTCTTGAACACCCGCTTCCACACTCACTTGAATCTTTGTGTATTTGAATCTGTGTAGCAACAGAAGCTTACTAGCATTTAACGGTTTGACACTTTGAAATATTAAAGATTTCCGGCTTCCTCTCGACTTTTTTTTAACTAATAACTCGGGTTATCACTCGTAGTATTGTTCACTGACATTGTCACTACTACTGATTACTGCTAGCAGATTCTGCTCACCTATTTGTACTCACCTATTTGTGGTTGCAGGTTTCGAGTCATAGCTCCTGGCCCTGCCTCTTCACTGATTGCTACTAGGTCCTCTCTCTCCCTGCTCCATGAGCTTTATCATACCTCGCCTTAAAACTATGTATGGTTCCCGCCTCCACTACTTCACTTTCTAGGCTATTCCACGGCTTGACTACTCTATGACTGAAGAAATGCTTCCTAACATCCATTTGATTCATCTGAGTCTTCAACTTCCAATTGTGACCTCTTGTGTCTGTGTCCCATCTCTGGAACATCCCATCTTTGTCCACCTCGTCTATTCCGCGCAGTATTTTATATGTCGTTATCATGTCTCCCCTGACCCTCCTGGCCTCCAGTGTCGTCAGGCCGATTTCCCTCAACCTTTGCACTTTCTCTAATTTCTTGACGTGCTTGACTAGGTGTGGATTCCAAACTGGTGCTGCACACTCCAGTATGGGCCTGACGTAAATGGTATACAGAGTCTTGAACGAATCCTTACTGAGGTATCGGAACGCTATCCATAGGTTTGCCAGGTGCCCGTATGCTGCAGCAGTTATCTGATTGATCTGCGCCTCAGGAGATATGCTCGGTGTTATACTCACCCCCAGATCTTTTTCCTTGAGAGATGGTTTGCAGACTTTGGCCATCTAAACTATATTGTGTCTGCGGTCTTCTTTGCCCTTCCCCAATCTTCATGACTTTGCATTTGGCAGGGTTAAACTCAAGGAGCCAATTGCTGGACCAGGCTTGTAGCCTGTCCAGGTCTCTTTGTAGTCCTGCCTGATCCTCATCCGATTTGATTCTTCTCATTAACTTCACATCATCCGCAAACAAGGACACTTCTGAGTCTATCCCTTCCGTTATGTCATTCACATATACCAAGAACAGCACAGGTCCTAGGACTGACCCCTGTGGAACCCCGCTTGTCACAGGCGCCCACTCTGACACCTCGTCACGTACCATGACTCGTTGTTGCCTCCCTGTCAGGCATTCTCTGATCCATTGCAGTGCCTTTCCTGTTATGTGTGCCTGATCCTCTAGCTTTTGCAGTAACCTCTTGTGAGGAACTGTGTCGAAGGCCTTCTTACAGTCCAAAAAAAATGCAGTCAATCCACCCCTCTCTCTCTTGTCTTACTTCTGTCACCTTGTCATAAAACTCTAGTAGGTTTGTGACACAGGATTTTCCCTCCCTGAAACCATGCTGGTTGTCAATTATACACTTGTTTCTTTCCAGGTGCTCCACCACTCTTCTGATGATCTTCTCCATGACCTTGCATACTATACACGTTAGTGATACAGGTCTGTAGTTTAGTGCCTCATGTCTGTCTCCCTTTTTAAAAATTGGGACTACATTTGCCATCTTCCATACCTAGGGGAGTTGCCCAGTTTCAAATGATGTGTTGAAGATCTTTGTTAATGGTACACATAATATCTCTGCTCCCTCTTTAAGGACCCACGGAGAGATGTTGTCTGGTCCCACCGCCTTTGAGGTGTCAAGTTCACATAGCAGCTTCTTCACCTCCTCCTTGGTTATATGTACCTCATCCAGCACTTGCTGGTGCACCCCCCTGCTCTGATTTCCTGGAGTCCTACTGGTTTCCACTATAAATACTTCTTTAAATCTCGTGTTGAGCTCCTCACATACCTCCCGGTCGTTTCTTGTGAATTCCCCATCACCCTTCTTCAGTTTGATTACCTGGTCCTTGACTGTTGTTTTCCTCCTGATGTGGCTGTACAACAGCTTCGGGTCAGTCTTGACTTTCGAAGCTATGTCATTTTCGTATTGCTGCTAAGCCTCCCTTCTTATCTGTGCATATTCGTTTCTTCTTCGGCTAATCTGTTTAGTTTCCTGAGTTCTCTGTCTTCTGTACCTTTTCCATTCTCTAGTACACCTAGTTTTTGCCTCCCTACACCTTTGGGTGAACCAAGGACTCGTTCTGTTCTTCCCATTATTTCTGTTTCCCTTGGGAACAAATCTCTCCTCTGCCTCCTTGCATTTTGTTGCGACATAGTCCATCATTTCTTGTACTGGTTTTCCTGTCAGTTCCCTCTCCCACTGAATGTCTTGAAAGAAGTTCCTCAAGTCTGAGTAGTTCCCCCTTTTGTAGTTTGGTTTTTCCCACCCTATTCCTGCTGCTCTCTCCACTTGGAGCTCAACTATGTAGTCGAAGCACAGAAACACATGATCACTAGCTCCCAGGGGCCTTTCATACATGATATCCTTGATGTCAGAACTACTCAATGTGAATACAAGGTCCAGTCTTGCTGGTTCATCCTCTCCTCTCTCTCTGGTAGTGTCTCTAACATGTTGATGCATGAGGTTTTCCAGTACCACATCCATCATCTTGGCTCTCCATGTTTCAGGACTCCCATGGGGCTCCAGGTTTTCCCAGTCAATCTCCTTGTGATTGAAATCACCCATAACTAGTAACTTTGCTACTCCCGTGTGCGCTCTCCTGGCCACCTCGGCTAGTGTGTCGACCATTGCTCTGTTGCTCTCATCGTATTCTTCTCTTGGCCTCCTGCAGTTCTGTGGTGGGTTGTACATTACTGCAATTATCACTTTATGCCCCTCAGACTGGATTGCTCCTACTAAGTTGTCACTTTCGCCCGTGCCGTCCATTCCTTCTATTTTCTCAAACCCCCACTGGTTTTTAATGAGCAGTGCAACTCCTCCTCCCCCTCTCCTCCCTCTGTCTTTCCTGAGGATTTGATATCTGGATGGAAAGATTGAATCTGTTATTATTCTGGTGAGTTTTGTTTCTGTGAGTGCTATTATGTCTGGGGATGTCTCCTTGATTCTTTCGTGCCACTCCTCATACTTATTTGTTATTTCATCTGCATTTGTATACCACACTTTCAACTTCTTTTCTAAGATTGTGGTCTGGGAGGTGTATTTTGGTTGGGGAAGTGGGTGACCTGATAAGGAACTATGGGTGGTTGCTGTGGGGGTGGAGTTTGTAATGCAGTGGGTGGGGGCATTGGATGTGGCATGGGTGTTTTGGTTTAGAGTGTTTGGTTGCACTAGGGTTGACCTGATTGGGAGGCTTCTATAGGAAGTTGTGAGGGAGGCTGTATTTGATCTTCCTGTGTCTGGGATCTCCTGTCTGTCTTCTCCATCCCCTCTCTTTCCTCCTTTCGCCTTTGTACCATCTCTCTCAGTTTCTGCCTTTCTGCTTGTGTTCTGTCGCGGTCAAGATACATCTTCCTGTATGCCGGCATGTCCCGTAATCGTGCTTTCTCCTGCAGGATCCTGTTCCAAGTCCATTCTGCCTTGAAGGTCACTTTCACTGGCAGGGTTCTTTTTTTTTACAAACCCCCCTATTCTCCGAAAATTTTCCAGCTGGGTCGTGTCGTCTTCTCCTGTTGCTTTCATGATGCTTTTAATTGCTTTTTTTTCCCTTGTTTTCTTGCTTCATATGTTTCCCCTTCAACTTCGTGGAGCCCATACACAAAGACTGACCTCACCCTTTCATTCTCCCACTGCATATCCCTGTGTATCCCCTCATTCAATTTGATTTCCTCCATTTCAGCTTTCCTTTCTTCAGTTTCACTAGCTAATGTACTTGGGATCAGTGGCCTGTCATTTTCCCTTCTCGGCTTTCCCTAGGCTCTGCTGTGGTCTGTCAGGGCCTCCACATATAGCTTAGCTCTTTCATTTACTACAGTCTCCACTGATTGAGCTTCTACATGCAGTTTTCCTCCTTTCCCTACAGTCCCCTTATTTGTGACTGAGGTAGCAGTCTCTGTTGTCAATCCCAAAATGTTCTTTATTTCTTTAGGCTGTTTCAGATTTATCAGTTCCTCTTCTAAACTCTGTATCCTGGCCTCTGCTGCTTTGACTTGCACCTCCCACTTCCTGCTTTCCATGTCTATCATCTCTTCCATTCTCATGCTAAGTTCTTCTAGTTTCTTTTCCCATTCATGTTCCCTTTTTGTGAGCTCTGCTACCCAATCTTCCTTTGCAGCTTCCTCCTCCTGTCCCTTGGTTTTTCTTGTTGCTCTCTGGCAACCCATTTTTGTTTTATCCTGATTGCCTCAGAGTGGGAAACCTATGTAATTCTGTATGTTAGGTTAGTATTGTGTATATCAGAGTGTGGGGGGGGGAGGTAGAGGAGGAACTGTGGCTATGTGGGAGAGTAGTAGGGAGGGGGGGTGGGAAGGAGGGAGAAGCAAGTGAGTGAGTGGGAGAGGGAGAGGGGGAAGGAGGGAGAGGTGGGGAGAGGGAGGGAGAAAGATGGAGGGGAGGGATCAGGTGGAGGAGTGAGATGTCGGTGGGGGAGGGGGGAGTGTATGTGTGAGTCTGGCAATGTTGATTGCATTGGGGTTGAGTTCCTTCTGTGGGTGGTACTGGAGGAGGTTGCATTTGTTGTTCTACATGGGTCTGGTTTCTCCTGCTCCCCTCCTTCCTTGCCTCCCATTCTGCCTTGTGATGTTGCACCCTCTCTTTCAGTATCATCTTTTCTTCTTGTGTTCTGTTTCGGTCGAAGTACACGCTCTGGTACTCCGGTTTCTCCCTTAGGCCCGCTTCCTCTGCAGGATCCGGTTTAGGGCTTACTCTACCTTGAAAATCACTTTGACTGGATGCTTTTTTTCTCTGGCAAACCACTCAATTCTCTGAAAATTTGTCAGCTGGGTCATGTCGTCCTCTCTTATTGCTTTCATGATGCTTTCAATCCTTTTTTTTCTCCTGTTTTCTTGCTTCGTAAGTTTTCCCTTGTACTTCTTGGAGCCCATAGACAAAAACTGCCCTCTCCCTTTCAGTATGTGTGTGTTTGTGTGTGTGTGTGTATGTGTGTGTGTGGGTGTATGTGTGTATGTGTGTGTGTACTCACCTAATTGTGGTTGCAGGGGTCGAATCACTGCTTCTGGCCCCGCCTTTCACTGGACGCTACTGGGTTCCTCTCCCTGCACCATGAGCATTATCGGTATGCTGAGGTCAGTGGTCACCTGCGGTCATACCTGTCCTAAGCTGTGGGAGTTAGCGTGGGGTGTTACCAAGTACCATGGCTTGTTGTAGTGTTTTAGAATCTCAGGTTAAAATATAGAAGAAGGAGGTTCTACTTCTTCAGGAGGAAAATAGGAGGCTGAAACTTCGCCTAGATGAGTTTGGGAGTGAGTCTGAGAAGGATTTAGCTGGTAAGGAGGAAATGGTCACTAGCAGTGATAGTGGCAGCCACTTTAAGTGTCAAGTGGTTCACAGTTCAGGAGGAGGGTTAACAAAGGAGATGTGAAGGTAGGAAATCGATTCTCTGTTCTCCAGGACTAGTGTACTTCAGTGGTTAGTGAGGTGTGAGATGTGCCTTGTATTATATTCACCCCAAGATCTTTATCCTTGAGTGAGGTTTGTAGTCTCTGGCTCCCTAGACTGTACTCCATCTGCGGTCTTCTTTGTCCTTCCCCAATCTTCACGACTTTGCACTTGATGGGGTTGAACTCCAGGAGTCAATTGCTGGACCAGGCCTGCAGCCTGTCCAGATCTGCAAACAGGGAGACTTCAGAGTCTATTCCTTCCGATATGTCGTTCACAAGTACCAGAAACAGCACTGGTCTTAGGACTGACTGCTGTGGAACCCCACTTGTCACAGGAACCCACTCTGACACCTCGCCACGTACCATGACTCGCTGCTGTCTTCCTGTTAAGTATTCCCTGATCCATTGTAGTGCCTTCCTTGTTATCCCTGCCTGGTCCTCCAGATTTTGCACTTATCCCTTGTGTGGAACTTGTCAAATGCCTTCTTACAGTCCAAGAAAATGCAATCTACCCACCCCTCTCTCTCTTGTCTTACTGCTGTCACCCTGTCATAGAGCTCTAGTAGTTTTATGACACAGGATTTCCTATCCCTGAAACCGTGTTGGCTGTTGTTGAGCTCATTCCAGGTAGGTGTTCCACCACTTTTCTCCTGATAATCTTCTCCATGACTCTGCATACTGTACATGTCAGTGACACTGGTCTGTAGTTTAGTGCTTCATGTCTGTCTCCATTTTTAAAAATTCTGACTACATTTGCTAACTTCCATTCCTCAGGTAATCTCCCTGTTTCGATAGATGTGTTGAATATTGTTGTTAAGGGTGCACATAACGCCTCTACTTCCTCTCTCAGGACCCATGGAGAGATGTTATCCAGCCCCATCGCGTTTGAGGTATTTAGCTCACTCAGCAGCCTCTTCACTTCTTCCTTGGTTGTATGTATTGTGTCCAACACTTGGTGGTGTACCCCACCTCTCCATATTTCTGGAGGCCCTTCTGGGTCCTCTGTGAACACTTCTTTGAATCTCATGTTGAGTTCCTGACATAACTCTGTCATTTCTTGTCTCTCCTCCTTCCTTCCTTCCTTAGTCTGATTACCTGGTCCTTGACTGTTGTTTTCCTCCTGATGTGGCTGTATAACAGCTTCGGGTCAGACTTTGCTTTCATTGCTATGTCGTTTTCATATTGTCGTTGGGCCTCCCTTCTTACCTGTGCATATTCATTTCTGGCTCTATAACTGCACTCCTTGTTCTCCTGAGTCCTTTGCCTTCTATACTTCTTCAATTCCTTAGCACACTTAGTTTTTGCCTCCTTGCACCTTTGCATGAACCACGGGCTCATCCTGGCTTTTTCATTATTCCTATTACCCTTGGGTACAAACCTTTCCTCAGCTTCCTTGCATATTGTTGTTACATATTCCTTCATCTTGTTTACTGACTTCCCTGCCAGTTCTTTGTCCCACTGAACCCTATTCAGGAAGTTCCTCATTCCCACGTAGTCCCCTTTCTTGTAGTTTGGATTCATTCACCTGGCCCTTCCTACTTCTTCCTCCACTTGTAACTCTACTGTGTATTCGAAGCTTAAAACCACATGATCACTGGCCCCAAGGGGTCTTTCATATGTGATGGCCTCAATATTTGCACTATTCAAGGTGAATACTAAGTCGAGTCTCGCTGGTTCATCCTCTTCTCTCTCTCTGATAGTGTCCCTTACGTGTTGGTACATGAAGTTTTCAAGTACCACCTCCATCATCTTATCCCTTCACGTTTCTTGGCCCCCATGCGGCTCCAAGTTCTCCCACTCGATTTCTTTGTGGATGAAGTCACCCATGATCAGTAGCTTTGCACTGCTCGCTTGAGCCCTTCTGGCCACTGCAGCCAGCATGTCAACCATTGCTCTATTACTCTCATCATACTCCTGTTGTTTTGTGGTGGGTTATACATCACTGCAATTACCGCCTTGGCACCTCCAAACTGAAGCGTTCCTACTATGTAATCTCTTGCTTCTCCTTTGTCCCCTCTCTCCAATTCATCAAAATTCCATCGGCTTTTGATCATCAGTGACACTCCTCCACCCCCCCTGTTCCCTCTGTCTTTCCTCAGGATCTAATATCCCATTGGAAAGATGGCATCTGTTATCATACCTGTAAGCTTGGTTTCTGTGAGAGCTATGGTGTCTGGTGATGCCTCTTTGACTCTTTCGTGCCACTCCTCCCATTTATTTGTTATTCCATCAGCGTTTGTGTACCATACCATCAGTTTCCTCATCAACACTGTTTTTTGGTTGGGTCTGTGAGGGTGGGGGACCTGGCAGTGTGCTGTGGGATTCTACAGCTGAGTGTTGGGTGGGAGCTGTGCGTGTGGATTGTAGTTTGTGTTAGGATAGCGTGTTTGATTGTGGGGTTCTGGGGATGGTTCTGTGTGTGCTTGCTCTTGTTGCTGTGTGTGTATTTGTGTGTGTGTGTGTGTGTGTGTGTGTGTGTGTGTGTGTATTTGTGTGTGTGTGTTTGTGTGTGTACTCACCTATTTGTGGTTGCAGGGGTCGAGTCCTAGCTCCTGGCTCCAACTCTTCACTGGTTGCTACTGGGTCCTCTCTCTTCCTGCTCCATGAGCTTTATCAAACCTTGTCTTAAAACTATGTATGGTTTCCGCCTCCACTACGTCACTTTCTAGGCTATTCCACTGCCTGACAGCTCTATGACTGAAGAAATACTTCCTAACATCCCTTTGACTCTTCAACTTCCAATTGTGACCTCTTGCTTCTGTGTCCCCTCCCTGGGACATCCTGTCTTTGTCCACCTTGTCTATTATGTGCAGCATTTTATATGCCGTTATCATGTCTCCCTTGACCCTCCTGTCATCCAGTGTCGTCAGCCCGATTTCCCTTAACCTTTCTTCATAGGATATTCCCCTTAACTCTGGAACTAACCTTGTCGCAAACCTTTGCACTTTCTCTAATTTCTTGACGTGTTTGACCAGGTGTGGGTTCCAAACTGGTGCTGCATACTCCAGTATGAGCCTGACGTACACAGTGTATAAAGTCTTGAACGATTCCTTACAGAGGTACCAGAATGCTATTCTCAGGTTTGCCAAGCGCCCATATGCCACAGCAGTTATCTGGTTAATGTGTGCTTCTGGCAATGTACTCGGAATTATACTCACTCCTAGGTCTTTCTCCTTGAGTGAGGTTTGCAGCCTTTGGCCTCCTAGCCTATACTTTGTCTGCGGTCTTGTTTGCCCTCCTCCGATCTTCATGACTTTGCATTTGGCGGGGTTAAATTCTAGGAGCCATTTTCTGGACCACACATCCAGCCTGTCCAGGTCTCTTTGTAGACCTGTCTGGTCCGCATCTGATTTAATTCTCTTCATTAACTTCACATCATATGTAAACAGGGACACTTTCATTCCATCATGTCGTTCACATATACCAAGAATAGCACTGGTCCCAGGACTGACCCCTGTGGGACTCCTCTCGTCACTGGAGCCCACTGTGATACCTCATCATGGACCATGACTCGCTGTTGCCTCCCTGTTAGGTATTCTCTGATCCATTGCAGTGCCCTTCTTGTTATACATGCCTGTTCCTCTAGCTTCTGTACTAATGTCTTGTGAGGAACTGTGTCGAAGGCCTTCTTGCAGTCCAAGAAAATGCAATCAACCCACCCCTCCCTCGCATTTCTTACTTAAATTACCATGTCATAAAACTCTAGTAGGTTTGTGACACAGGATTTGCCTTCCATGAATCCGTGCTGGCTGTCGTTTATAATCTTGTTCTGCTGCAGGTGCTCCACCACTCTCCTCTTGATAATCTCCAAGACCTTGCATACTATATACGTCAGTGTATAGTATGCTCAATCTCTAAGGACCCATGGAGAGATGTTGTCTGGTCCCCACCACCTTTGAGGCATCAAGGTCTCTTAGGAGCTTCTCCACATCCTCCTCAGTTGTGTGCAGTTCATCCAACACTTGTTTGTGTATCCTTTTTGATGTACCCCACTGTTTTGTCTTCCCAGTGTCCCTTCATCCTCCACTGTGAATACTTCCTGGAATCTTATGTGGAGCTCCTCACATACTTCCTGGTCATTTCTTGTGATCTCCCCACCTTCTTTCCTCAGCCTGTTTACCTGGTCCTTGACTGTTGTGTTCCTCCTGATGTGGCTGTAGAGTAGTTTCGGGTCAGACTTGACTTTCGATGCTATGTCATTTTCATACTGCGACTGCATCTCCTTCCTTATCTGTGCATACTCGTTTCTGGCTCATCGACTAATCTCTTTATTTTCCTGAGTCCTTTCCTTCTGTACTTTTTCCATTCTCTAGAGTACTTAGTTTTTGCCTCCCTACACCTTCAGGTAAACCAAGGGCTCGTTCTGTCCTTCCCATTATTTTTGTTACCCTTGGGAACAAACCTTTCCTCTGCCTCCTTGCATTTTGTTGTTACAAAGTCCATCAATTCATTTACTGATTTTCCTACCAACTCCTGTTCCCACTGAACCTCTTGCAAGAAGGTCCTCATTCCTGTGTAGTCCCCCTTTTTATAGTTTAGCTTTTTCCTTTCTACTCTTGTTACCCTCTCATCTTCTAGCTCCACGATGTATTCAAAGCTCATAACCAAGTGGTCACTAGCTCCAAGTGGCCTTTCATATGTGATGTGCCCAATGTCTGAGCTACTCAGAGTGAACACAAGGTCCAGTCTTGCTGGTTTATCCTCCCCTATCTCTCTGGTAGTGTCCCTAACATGTTGGTGCATGAGATTTGCCAGCACCACATCCATCATCTTGGCTCTCTATGTTTTGGGACCCCCATGTGGCTCCAGGTTTTCCTAATCAATCTCCCTGTGATTGAAGTCGCCCATGACCATTAACTTTGCTCTACTCGAGTGAGCCCTTCTTGCCTCCTCAGCTAGTGTGTCCACCATTGTTCTGTTGCACTCATTATATTCATCTCTTGGCCTCCTGCAGTTCTGTGGTGGGTTATACATCACTGCAATGACTACCTTGTGTTTCCCTGACTGAACTGTACCTACTATGTAATCTCTTTGTCCACTCTTGTCCATTCCTTCCATTTCTTGATAACCCCACCGGTTTTTAATTAGTAGTGCAACCCCTCCTCCCCCTCTGCTCCTCCTATCCTTCCTCAGGATCTGATATCCGGGTGGGAAGATTGCATTTGTTATTATCCCACTGAGTTTTGTTTCTGTAACCGCTTTGATGTCTGGGGACATCTTGATTCTTTCATGCCACTGCTCACATTCATTCATTATTCCGTTCATTATTCATGTACCAAACCTTCAATTTCTTTTCAATAACTGTGGTTTGGGGAGAGAGGTGGGCTAGGGGGAGCAGGTGCCCTGGCAGGGACCTATAGGTGGTTGCTGTGGGGATGGGGTCTGTGGTGTTGGGAGTGGGGGCAGCGGGTTTATGGGGGTTTCAGTGGGGGTGAGGGATGTGGTGAGGGGGATTGGGGAGAGGGTCTATGGAGGTTACAGGGAGGGAGGTGGGGGTTGTGGTGGGGGGGATGGGGATAGAGGGTACAGTGTGTGGGTTGCTGTGGGTTACTGTGAGGGTGGGGTTTGTGGTGAGGGGGATTGGGGAGAGGGTACATTGTGTGGGTTACTGTGGGATTCAGTGGGGGTGGGGCTTGAGCTGAGGGGGTTGTGTGGGTTACTGTGGGGGTGGGATTTGTGCAGATTGGGATGTGTGGGTTACTGTGGGTTACTGTGAGGGTGGGGTTTGCACTGAGGGAGGATGGAGGCAGAGGGTACAGTGAGTGGGTTTTGGGTTAGGTCGTTTGATTGCTTCAGGATTGCCATGGTTGTGTTCCTTCTGTGAGTGGTACTGGAGGGGGTTGTGTTTGTTCTTCCACCTGGGCCTGATTTCTCCTGCTCTCCACCTTCCATGTCTTCCATTCCTCCTTGCGATGCTGCACCCTCTCTTTCAGCATCATCCTTTCTTCTTGTGTTCTGTCTCGGTCAAAGTACACCCTCTGGAGCTCCTGATTGTCCCTTAGGCACACTTTCTCCTGCAGGATCCGGTTTTGAGCTGACTCTGCCTTGAAAATCACTTTGACTAGATGCTTTTTTCCTCTCACAAACCACCCAATTCCCCGAAAATTTGTCAGCTGGGTCATGTCGTCCTCTCCTACTGCTTTCATGATCCTTTCAATCGTTTTTTCTCCTCCTGTTTCCTTGCCTCGTAAGTTTCCCCATCTACTTCTCAGAGCCCATAGACAAAAACGGCCCTCTCCCTTTCGTCCTCCCACTGTGCTTCCCTGAGCATCCCCTGATATGAATTAGTTCCTGCCATTGACGCGTTGTTTTTTACTGTCTCTTCCCTGTCCGGTGCCCCTGTGCTTATCTGTTCCTGGGCATGGCAGTTATCTGTTAGAGCCTCTGTGTATAGTCTAGCTCCTTCATTGTCTTTAGTCCCCTCATTAGTTCCTGCTGTTCTCTCTGCCTTTTCCCAGGCCCCCCATGGGTCCAATAGTCATCATTTACAGTATATCTCCTTTGTTCCCTACTGTCCCCTCATCAGTGACTGATGTAGTAGTTCTTGGTATCATGGCTCTACTGTCCTTTGGTTCTTTAGGCTGTTTGAGACTCTTTAGTTCTTCTACTAAGCTCTGTATCATAGCTTCAGCTGCTGTGATTTGTAATTCCCATTTCCTGCTATCCTCAGCTATTTTCTCTTCCATTTTCTTGCTGAGCTCTTCCAGCCTCCTCCCCCACTCCTCCTCTCTCCATGTGAGCTCTGCCTCTCAGTCCTTTCTCCCAGGTCCACCACTCACTTCATCCACCATTCCTCTGGTTCTCCATCCGGGCTTTTGGTGTCCCATGTTTCTTTTCCACAAAAGGAAGAGCTTATGCCAAGAGTGCTATGGAGGGGAGGTGTTTGTTGTGGGGAGGGAGGGGGGTGTTTGTTGTTGGGAGAAGCAAGGAGGAGGCAGGGAGGGGAAAAGGATAGTGAACTGGAGGGGGGACACCAGCAGAGGGAAGAGAGATGGGGGAAGACTAAGGGGGACAGGGGGAAGAGCAATAGGGGGGAGTAGAAGGAGTAGGGGGGATTAGAAGAAAGATGAAGAGGGAGAGAAGGTGGGATAAAGAGAGATAGAGAGTGTGATTGAGTGTGAGTTAAAGAGAGAGAGAGAGAAAGGGAGTGTTAGAGTGTGTGGAGCATGTGAGATGGGTAGGCTCAGCCTATAGTGTGCTTGCAGGCCTAGGAGGCGAGGACAGTTGAGGGGGAAGATGGAGGAGGTATAGGAGGAGGAGCAGGAGGAGGAAGGGATAGTGGAATAGTAGAGAGGGAGAGAGAGAAAGGGGAGGTAGGGTGGTATAAGGAGAGTGTAAACTGTGGGTGTTGGAGTGGGTATGTGAGATGTATCCATTATTGTAGGAGGTGTGTGTGTGTGTGTGTGTGCGTTACTGTCCTGCCGCACCGAGCCAAGCGAGGGGAGAGGGAGGAGGAGAGTAAGTAAGTAAGTTTATTCAGGTATACACAAATACAGTTACATAGAATTATCATACATAGCAGCACATGTGTAGAGAACCTAGGATAACCCAAAAAAGTCAGACAGAGTGACTTATTTCCATAGGGTCCTTTTAAGATTTATGCCAACAGCATTTGGTGTTCCCAGGCGGTCACCCATCCAAGTACTAACCAAACCCAACGTTGCTTAACTTCGCTGATCGGATGAGAAGCGGTGCGTTCAACGTGGTATCGCCGTTGATGAGAGGGAGGGATAATCTCGCTGCCAGGCTTTCGGGCCTATCCTAGACTCTCCACATGCATGCTGCCATGTATTGAGAGAGCCTGTACCTAGAGTACCGTGCCTATGCCTTTGCACCTACTCATGTATACCTGGATCTATACTTACTTATTGAGTAAACACCTGTGCACCTTCTCTTGTACACCTGGATCTATACTTACTTACTGAGTAAACACCTGTGCACCTACTCGTGTACACCTGGATCTATACTTACTTGCTGAATAAATCCGTGTACCTGCACATGTATACCTGGAGTTATACTTACTGAATAAACAATGTTAGTGTTAGTTGTCCAACCTTACTGCCTGCGCGCGCATTACAGCACCTCTGGTCCCCACCTTTATTCCCCTTCCTCACTTCTACTCCTCTGTTTAGTGATTAGTGCCCTAAGTATGATAATCAGCTCTCCAGAGCAGGGTTTATGACCCTCAACTATCAGTGATATGAGTACCAATACCGCCTTGCAACCACAAAAAAGGCTATACGTTACGTCTGGCAGGCCTGCACTGCTCCGCTCATGTGCTGTACGATGCTTCCCGTTCTGGCTCCTCTTCTATTTCTTCTTAACTGTATTCACTAAACACTGTGTGTGTGTGTGTGTGTGTGTGTGTGTGTGTGTGTGTGTGTGTGTGTGTGTACTCGCCTATTTGTGGCTGTAGGGGTCGAGTCATAGCTCTTGGCCCTGCCTCTTAACTGATTGCCTTAAGGCCCTTTCTTTCCCTGCTCCATGAGCTTCATCATACCTCATCTTAAAACTATGTATGGTTCCTGCCTCCACTACGTTATATAAGCTACGGTATATAAGCTACTTCTCCGCACATATGCTGTATTCTATTCTAGATTGATGGACTGACCACATCGACTCAAGGTTGAGGGACTGATTACCTTATTCTCCTCCTGTTCTTCACGTTTCTCCTTTGTATTGACTGATGAAGCTATTGTGTGGCGAAACGTTTCCTCAATAAAAATACCCAAGAGTTGCACATGTGTCTAATTTATCAACTTACTAGACTATTTCACTTCATGACAACTCTATAACTAAAGAAATACTTCCTAACATCTCTATGATTCATCTGAACCTTCAACTTCCAATTGTGACTCCTTATTTCTGTGTCCCATCTCTGGAACATCCTGTCTCTGTCCACCTTGTCAATTCCTCGCAGTATTTTGTATGTTTTTATCACTTCTCCCCTAACCCTCGTGTACTCCAGTGTCGTCAGGCTGATTTCCCTTAACCTTTCTTCGTAGGGCATTTCCCTTAGCTCTGGAACCAGTCTTGTTGCATACCTTTACATTTTCTCTAATTTCTTGACGTACTTGACCAAGTGTGGGTTCCAAACTGGTGCTGAAGAGTCTAGTGTGGGCCTGACGTACACGATGTACAGAGTCTTGAACAATTCCTTACTGAAGTATTGGAACGCTATTCTCAGATTTGCCAGACACCCATATGCTGCAGAGGTCATTTGGTTCATGTGCGCCTCAGGAGATAGGTCGTTATTATACTCACCCAAAGATCCTTTTCCTTGAGTGAGGTTTGCAGTCTTCGGCTAGCTAGCCTATACTCTGTTTGCGGCCTTCTTTGCCCTTCCCCGAACTTGATGACTTTGCATTTGGTGGGGTTGAACTTCAGGAGCCAGTTACTGGACTAGGCCTGCAGCCTGTGCAGATCCCATTTTAGTCCTGCCTGATCCACCTCTGACTGAATTCTCTTCATTAACTTCAAATCGTCTGCAAACAAGGACACTTCTGTGTCTATCCCCTCCGTCATGTCATTCACATAAACTAGAACCAGCACCGATCCTAGGACTGACTCCTCTGGAACCCCGTCTCGTCACAGGCGCTCTGACACCTCCTCGCATACCACGATTCACTGATGCCTTCCCGTCATGTATTATCTGATGCATTGAAGTGCCATCCCTGTTATATCTGCCTAGTCCTCCAGCTTTTTCACTAATCTCTTACGTCTAACTGTGTCAAAAGCTTTCTTACATTCAAAGAAAGCGCAGTCAACCCACCCCTCTGTTTTTCTTAGTGCTGTCACCATGTTATAGAACTTCAGTAGGTCTCTGACACAGGATTTCCCGTCCCTGAATTCGTGCTGGTTGTCGTTGATAAGCTCATTCCTTTCTAGGTGCTCCACCACTCTTCTCCTGATAATCTTCTCCATCATTCTGCATATTATACAAATTATTGACACTGGTGTGTCTAGAAGTTTAAGGCTATGTGTCTGTCTCCTATTTTTAGAAATTGTGACTACATTTGCTGTCTTCCTTCCCTCACGATGCCGTCGTGTTTTGAAAGATGTGTTGAAAATTTTTTGTTAGTGTGTGTGTGTATTCACCTAATTGTGGTTGCAGGGGTCGAGTCACAGCTATATTTGGATCCTGCCTCCATTATATCACTTCCTAGACTTTTCCACTTCCTGACCACTCAGTGACTGAAGAAATACTTCCTATTATCGCTGTGATTCATCTGAGTCTTCAGTTTCCAATTGTGACCCCTTGTTGCTGTGTCCCATCTCTGGAACATCCTGTCTCTGTCCACCTTGTCAATTCCTCTCAGTATTTTATGTCGTCATATCTCTCCTCTCTCTCCTGTCCTCCAGTGTCGTCAGGTCGATTTCCTTTAACCTCTCCTCGTAGGACATACCTCTTAGCTCCAGGTCTAGTCTTGTTGCAAACCTTTGCACTTAATCTAATTTCCTTACATGGAAATATAAACACATAAGCAGTATAAGGTGATCCTTTATTGACAACGCTTCGCCCACACAGTGGGCTTTATCAAGTCACAAACAAATCTGTTTGTGACTTGATAAAGCCCACAGTGTCAGTATTTTATACCATTTATTTCCAATTTCCTTACATGTTTTACTAGGTGTGAGCTCTAAACTGGTGCTGCGTATATAAGATATATATAATATGTAATATATAATATATATAATATATAAAATATAATATATATAATATGTAATATATAATATATAATATATAATATAGGCCTGACATACACGATGTGCATGGTCCTGAACGATTCCTTATTGAGATGTGGGAATGCTATTCTTATGTTTGCTAGGCGCCCTTATGCTGCAGCAGTTATATGGTCGAAGTGTGCCTCATCAGATGTGCCCGGTGTTATACTCACCCCAAGATCCTTTGTCTTGAGTGAGGCTTGTAGTCTCTGGATCCCTAGAATGTACTCCATCTGTGGTCTTCTTTGCCCTTCCCCAATCTTCATGACTTTGCACTTGGTGGTGTTGAACTCCAGATCCCTTTGTAGTTCCACCTGGACCTCTTCCGATTGAATCCTTCTTATCAACTTCACATCATTTAAAAACAGAGACAATTCTGAGTCTATTCCTTCCGTCATGTTGTTCACATATACCAGAAACGGCACCGTTCCTAGGACTGACCATTGTGGAACCCTGCTCATCACAGGCGTCCACTATGACACCTCGTCAATTACCATGACTCACTGATGTCTTCCCCAGGTATTCCCTGATCCATTGCAGTGCCTTCCCTGTTACACCTGGAGTTTACCTGGAGAGGGTTTCGGGAGTCAACACCCCCGCGGCCCCGTCTGAGACCAGGCCTCATGGTGGATCAGGGTCTGATGAACCAGGCTATTACTGCTGGCCGCACGCAAGCTGACGTACGAACCACAGCCCGGTTGGTCAGGTACTGACTTTAGGTGCCTGTCCAGTGCTTTCTTGAAGACAACCAGGGGTCTATTTGTAATCCCACTTATGTATGCTGGAAGGCAACTGAACAGTCTTGGGCCCCGGACACTTATTGTGTTGTCTCTCAGTGCACTCGTGGCGCCCCTACTTTTCATTGGGGGAATGTTGCATCTCCTGCCGAGTCTTTTGCTTTCATATGGAGTGATTTTCGTGTGCAGGTTTGGTACCAATCCCTCCAGGACCTTCCAAGTGTATATTATCATGTATCTCTCTCGCCTGCGTTCAAGGGAATACAGATCAAGGACCTTCAACCGTTCCCAGTAGTTTAGGTGCCTTATCGCACCTATGTGTGCCGTGAAAGTTCTTTGTACACTCTCCAGGTCTGCAGTGTCGCCAGCCTTGAAGGGGGCCGTTAGTGTATAGCAGTATTCCAGCCTAGAGAGCACAAGCGATTTGAAGAGAATCATCATGGGCTTGGCGTCCCTAGTTTTGAAGGTTCTCAATATCCATCCTATTATTTTCTTAGCGGATGAGGTAGATACATTGTTGTGGTTTTGAACGTGAGATCCTCTGACATTATCACTCCGAGGTCCTTCACATTACTTTTCCGCTCCATTGTATGGCTAGAATTTATGGTATACCCTGACACATTTTTAATTTCTTCAAGTTTTCCATGTCTGAGTAGCTGAAATTTCTCCTCGTTGAACTTCATGTTGTTTGAGTGGCCCATTCGAAGATTTGGTTGATGTCCGCTTGGAGTCTCGCAGTGTCTTCGATAAAGGTCACTGCCACGGTGATCCGTGTGTCATCAGCAAAGGAAGACACGGAGCTATGGTTTACATCTCTGTCTATGTCAGAAATGAGGATGAGGAATAGAATGGGAACGAGTACTGTTCCTTGTGGAACAGAGCTTTTCACCATTGGTGCCTGGGACTTTACTCTGTTTACTACTACTCTTTGTGTTCTATTTGTCAGGAAGTTGTAGATACATCTACCAACTTTTCCCGCATTTTGTGTGCTATTACACCATGGTCACACTTGTTGAAAGCTTTTGCAAAGTCTGTGTATACTAAATCTGTATTTTGTTTATCCTCTACAGCATCCAGGACCTTGTCATAGTGGTCCAGTAGCTGGGACAGGCATGAGCGACCTGCTCTAAGCCCGTGTTGCCCTGGGTTGTGTAACTGATGGGTATCTAGGTGGTTGGCTATCTTGTTTCTTAGAACCTTCTCTAAAATTTTTATGATATGGGATGTTAGTGCTATCGGTCTGTACTTCTTTGCAATTGCTTTACTGCCACCTTTGTGGAATGGGTCTATGTCTCTTGTTTTTAGTGTGTGTGGGATGACCCCTGTGTCCATGCTCCCTCTCCATAAAATGCTGAAGGCACGTGATAGGGGCTTCTTACCATTCTTGATGAACACGGAGTTCCACGAGTCTGAACCTGGGGCAGAGTGCTGGGGCATGTCATTAACTGCCTCTTCAAAGTGTTGTGGAGTTAGAATAATATCCGAGATTTTTGGGATGACCAAATTTTGGGTTTCGTTCATAAAGAATTCATTTGGATTGTCTGCCCTTAGAGTGGACAGTGGATCGCTAAACACTGAGTCATATTGGGACTTCAGTGTCTCACTCATTTCTTGGCTATCATCTGTGTATGTCCCATCCCACCTAAGCAGGGGCCCAATACTGGATGTTGTTTTTCCCTTAGATTTAGCATAAGATAAGGAGTATTTAGGTTTTTTCCAATTTCCTTTATGGCTTTTAGTTCTTCCTGTGATTCTTGTCTTCTATAAGATTCCTTCAGCATAAGTTCGATATTTGCAATTTCATTGACTAGTGCCTCCCTTCATATTTCAGATATATTGACCACACTAAGCAGCTCTGTGACTCGTCGCCTTCGTCTGTGTAGGGAACATCTCTCTCTTTCTAGTTTACATCTTCTCTTTCTTTTTCTTAATGGAATGTGTCTTGAGCAGATCTAAAGAACCACAAAATTCATTTTTTCAAGGCAAATGTTCGGATCCATGTTGTTTGGGATATCTTCCCAGCTTGTTTCATTTAGGATATAGTTTACTTGATCCCATTGTATGTTTTTGTTATTGAAATTGAATTTCGTGAATAGACCTTCATGACTGCTCACATTTTGCTGGTCTGGAGCTCTGTGCATACATGTCTGTACCTCTATTATGTTGTGATCTGAGTGAATTATCTTTGATACAGTTATATTACATATCAGATCGTCATTGTTAGTGAAGACGAGGTCCATCATATTTTCTAGTCTTGTAGGCTCTACTATTTGCTGGTTTAAGGTGAATTTGTTGCAGAGATTTAATTAGTTCGTGTGTGTGTGAATTTTCATCTGAGTTGCCTCCCGGGGTGATCTCTGCTAAAACATTGTTTGCTATACTCCTCCATTTTAGGTGTCTCAAGCTGAAATCTCTTTGTTGTAAGATGTTTGGGGCAGGAGTTGGGAGATTTCCCAAACAGTGGTCAATTTTCTCAAGCTGCTTCTGGAATTATTGGGAAGTTGCATCTGGAGGCTTGTATACTACCAAAATGACAAGGTTTTGGTTTTCGATCTTTACCACCGAAACTTCAACTACATCATTTGAGGTGTTTAGTAGTTCTGAGCAAATGAGCGACTCTGACATACAGGCCAACCCCCCCTTGTTGCCTGTTTAGTCTGTTGCAACGGAATAGGTTATAACCTGGGATCCATATTTCGTTGTCATAATGATCATTTATGTGGGTCTCTGTGAATGCTGCAAACATTGCATTTGACTCAGTGAGCAGTCCATTGATGTAAGGAATTTTGTTGTTTTTTGACGGCTTTAGACCCTGTATATTTGCAAAGACAAATGTCGTATTGGTGGAATTTAGGGGGGTTTTATTTGCTGGCTCTAATATCTGTTGTTCTGGGGTAGAGGCCAATGTCCGTGCCTCTGCTCCAGAAGTGTTTTCAGTTGGTGTAGGATTATTGTCATTTCTTGCCAGTCTTTTTTTCTTCCTGGCCCTAAAAAAACCTCTGTCCCTGGAGAGGTTGTTGCTCCTCTCTTTTGTTTCCCATAGTCTGGCTGGTCTGTATCTTCTAGTCCCCTGTAGATGATGTGCCTGGCAGTATGCATTGTATCATTTTCTTTCATGGATTGATGAGTGACACATTTCTGGGTGAAATAAGTTGCAAGTAGGGAAGCTGCACTCTCATGTTGACATGTGGGTGTGGCATTTTTTTGGGGATGGTCAAAGGTTCATGTTTTACCTGTTTTACCAGATATACCGTTCTTGCAGATTCCCAAGGCACAGTATTTACATAGATTGTACTTCTGTTTGCTAGGATTTATTGTAGCTGTGTTCACTGCTGGTGCATTTATTTTTCCTGTTTCCTCAATATCTTTTACCCCTGTATGGGCATCAGGGCTTCCATCTCCAGCAGTATCTCTGTTTTGAACCTCTGTGGACTGAATAACGTTGTCTTCAGTGTCCTCCAGGACAACACTATTACCCTCACGAGCGCTATCTTCTAAGATATCACTAGGACCCTCTGGAGTTCTTTCCTTCAGGACAACACTAGCACTCTCAGCACTGTCCTCCAGGACAACACTAGCACCCCCAGCACTGTCCAAGACAACCCTGTCCCTACCACTCATCTTTTTTTCCCAGCTGTCATACCATGCTGACATGTCTTTCAAGAAGGATGTTTTATTGGTGTTCTTGTCATTTCCTCATATAGGTGTATCTCGTTAGGGCAGATCCAGAAACATCTCTCTGAGTTTATATTGAGTGTGGTCATTGGTTTAAAATCCCTACATATACTATGGGACCACTGACCACAAAGATGGCAAGCAATCCAGGCCTGTCTTCGTCCCTTACCCTTTCTGCAGACTACACAGATCTTCATGGTGGTGGTCATTTTACAATACCTGCCTGGTTCTCCAGCTTATGCACGAATCTCTTGTGTGCATCTGTGTCAAAAGCCTTCTTACAGTCCAAGAAAACGCAATCTACCCACCCCTTTCTCTCTCGTCTTACTGCTGTTACCCTGTCATAGAACTTCAGTAGGTTTGTGACACAGGATTTCCTGTCCCTGAAACCGTGCTGGTTGTTGTTGATAAGCTCATTCCTCTCTATGTGCTCCACCACTCTTCTCCTGATAACCTTCTCTATGACTTTGCATACTATACGTGTCAGTGACACTGGTCTGTAATTTAGTGCTTCGTGTCTGTCTCTGTTTTTTTTTTTAAAAATTGGGACAACATTTAATGTCTTCTGTACTTCAGGTAGTCGCTCTGCTTTGACAGACGTGTTGAACATTGGTAGGTAAGACGCATAGGCAACATGTAGGCAACTTTATTCCGAAACGTTTCGCCTACACAGTAGGCTTCTTCAGTCGAGTACAGAAAGTAGGCAGGAGCAGTAGAGATGTGAAGACGATGTAATCAGTCCATCACCCTTGAAGTCGTAGATTTGAGGTTGTCAGTCCCTCAGCCTGGAGAAGTTCTGTTCCAAAGTCTGGAACTAACTGAAGATCAAGCGACAGTGTTGAGGCTTAAATACTGTCGGAAGGAGAAGTGCAGAGTAGTCGTAGTGAGAATGTAGCCATTGAGAGGTCACGTCCTTCTCAGATCAAACAATTCTCACTTGAAAAAGTTGTCAAAGGTGTTTTCTCTTCTGTACCAAGATGCCATTGTTTTGCAGTGTCTGACAGAGTGAATATCAAAATGGTATACAATACCGACAGGTTGGTAGGTAAGACACATAGGCAACATTTAGGTAACTTTATTCCGAAACGTCTCGCCTACACAGTAGGCTTCTTCAGTCGAGTACAGAAAGTAGGCAGGAGCAGTAGACATGTGAAGACGATGCCTACTCCTGCCTACTTTCTGTACTCGACTGAAGAAGCCTACTGTGTAGGCGAAACGTTTCGGAATGAAGTTGCCTAAATGTTGCCTATGTGTCTTACCTACCAACCTGTCGGTATTGTATACCATTTTGATATTCTCTGTGTTGAACATTAATTTTAGTGGCACACATAGCACCTCTGCTCCATCTCTCAGGACCCATGAAGAGATGTTATCCAGCCCCATTGCGTTTGAGGTATCTAGCTCGCTTAGCAACCTCTTCACATCCACATCGGTTGTATGTATTGTGTCCAACGCTTGATGGTATACCCCACCTTTCCATGTTTCCTGAGTCCATTCTGTCTCCTCTATGAATACTTCTTTGAATCTCATGTTGAGCTCTTCACATACTTCTCCGTCTTTTCTTGTGAGCTCTCCTCCTTCCTTCCTCAGCCTGATTACCTGGTCCTTGACTGTTGCTTTTTTTCCTGATGTGGCTTCACATTAGCTTTGGGTCAGATTTGGCTATCCCTGCTATGTCATTTTCGTACTGTCGTTGGGCCTCCCTTCTCATTTTTTTTTCTAATTATTAACACATCGACCGCTTCCTGCCAAAGCAGGATGGCCTGAAAAAGTAAAACTTTCATCATTCACTCCATCATTGTCTTGCCAGAGGCGTGTTTACACTACAGTTATATAACTGCAACAACCTGAATTTCAGCACCCATATCCAGCATATAACCAAAAAAAAGTATCCAAAACGGTTGGGATCCTCTCCAAGATACGATACTACGTGCCGCAAAATTCCCTTCTCACACTATACCACTCACTTATTTATCCATACCTCACCTATGCTATTTGTGCTTGGGGATCAACTGCAGCAACTCACCTAAAGCCAATAATAACCCAACAAAAAGCTGCAGTAAGAATAATCACTAAATCCCATCCCTGGCAACACACCCCCCCACTCTTCATAGACCTAAACTTACTCCCAGTTCAGTACATCCACACTTACTACTGTGCAATCTACATCTACAGGGCCTTAAACTCTAATATCAACCTTGACCTAAAACGCTTTCTTGATAGTTGTGACAGAACCCACAGGCATAACACCAGACACAAACATCTCTACGACATTCCCCGTGTCCGACTAAACCTTTACAAAAATTCAATGTATGTCAAAGGCCCTAAAATCTGGAATACCCTACCTGAGAACTCTAGAACTGCAGACACATTCATCACCTTCAAAACTACCATTAGAAAACATCTTATCTCCCTGATACACCCCGTCAACTAACTACACGAATACCACCTGGTGGTTCACACTTACACTCACTCACTCATTTGACCATAAACAGAAATATTAATCTCAATCTTAAAATAATGAATCCTGTGATACTCCAATACTGAAACTATGTACTGTGCCAAAACAAAAGCATTCACATTGCTAAACTCACAAACTAGTATTTAGTCACTTAGCCATAATACCAACTTACCTCATAATTTGTAATATTTTACAATTAAGAATAAAACTAAGTCTGCCCGAAATGCCTAGCCATGCTAAGCGTTCTAGTGGTACACTCTGTAATCACAATTTTACTACATGTAAACCACACAATAACCAAATTTCTGTAAACTCAGCATTGTAATCCTTATAGAGAATAAACTTTGAATTGAATTGAATTGAATTGAATTAACACCCCTCCTTCAAGACTCAAGTCCGGCCTGCCAGTTTCACTGGATCCCTTCATAAATGTTATCATGCTCACACTACAACAGCATGTCAAGTCCTATAAACTATTTGTCTCCATTCACTCCTATCAAATATACTCATGCATGCTTGCTGGAAGTCCAAGCCCCTCGCATACAAAACCTCCTTTACCCTCTCCAACTTTTCCTAGGCTGACCCTTACCACGCCTTCCTTCCAATACAGATTTATAAACTCTCAAAGTTATTCTATGTTGTCCCTTCATTTCTTCATGCCTCGGTAGTCACTTCTCTTGTGTGTGTGTGTGTGTGTGTGTGTGTGTGTGTGTGTGTGTGTGTGTGTGTGTGTGTGTGTGTGTGTGTGTGTGTGTGTGTGTGTGTGTGTGTGTGTGTGTGTGTGTACTCACCTATTTGTACTCACTCACCTATTTGTGGTTGCAGGGGTCGAGTCTTAGCTCCTGGTTCCGCCTCTTCACCGGTTGCTACTGGGCCCTCTCTCTCCCCGCTCCATGAGCTTTATCAAACCTCGTCTTAAAACTGTGTATGGTTCCTGCCTCCACTACGTCATTTTCTAGGCTATTCCACTGCCTTACAACTCTATGACTGAAGAAATACTTCCTAATATCTCTCTGACTCATTTGTGTCTTCAACTTCCAATTGTGGCCTCTTGTTTCTGTGTCCCCTCCCTGGAACATCCTGTCTTTGTCAACCTTGTCTATTTCATGCAGTATTTTATATGTCGTTATCATGTCTCCCCTGACCCTCCTGTCCTCCAGTGTCGTCAGGCCGATTTCCCTTAATCTTTCTTCATAGGACATTCCCCTTAGCTCTGGAACTAACCTTGTGGCAAACCTTTGTACTTTCTCTAGTTTCTTGACGTGCTTTATCAAGTGCGGGTTCCAAACAGGTGCTGCATACTCCAGTATGGGCCTGACATACACGGTGTACAGTGTCTTGAACGATTCCTTACTAAGGTATCGGAATGCTGTTCTCAGGTTTGCCAGGCGCCCATATGCTGCAGCAGTTATCTGATTGATGTGTGCTTCCGGAGACATGCTCGGTGTTATACTCATCCCAAGATCTTTCTCCTTGAGTGAGGTTTGCAGTCTTTGGCCACCTAGCCTATACTCTGTCTGTGGTCTTCTGTGCCCTTCCCCTATCTTCATGACTTTGCATTTGGCAGGATTAAATTCGAGAAGCCATTTGCTGGACCAGGTGTCCAGTCTGTCCAGGTCTCTTTGAAGTCCTGCCTGGTCCTCATCAGATTTAATTCTCCTCATTAACTTCACATCATCTGCAAACAGGGACACTTCTGAGTCTAACCCTTCCATCATGTCGTTCACATATACCAAAAATAGCACTGGTCCTAGGACCGACCCCTGTGGGACCCCGCTCGTCACAGGTGCCCACTGTGATACATCATTACGTACCATGACTCGTTGTTGCCTCCCTGTCAGGTATTCTCTGATCCATTGCAGTGCCCTTCCTGTTATATGCGCCTGATGCTCTAGCTTCTGCACTAATCTCTTGTGAGGAACTGTGTCAAAGGCCTTCTTGCAGTCCAAGAAGATGCAATCAACCCACCCCTCTCTCTCGTGTCTTACTTCTGCTATTTTATCATAAAACTCCAGAAGGTTTGTGACACAGAATTTGCCTTCTGTGAATCCGTGCTGGTTCGCATTTATACTCTCCTCCTGATAATCTTCTCCATAATTTTGCATACTATACACGTCAATGACACAGGTCTATAGTTTAGTGCCTCTTTTCTGTCTCCTTTTTTAAAAATGGGAACTACATTTGCCGTCTTCCATACCTCAGGTAGTTGCCCAGTTTCCAGGGACGTGTTGAAGATTGTGGTAAGTGGCATGCACAACATATCTGCTCCCTCTCTAAGGACCCACGGGGAGATGTTGTCCGGTCCCATTGCCTTTGAGGTATCGATGTCCCTTAGCAGTTTCTTCACCTTCTCCTCATCTGTATGTATGTCGTCCAACACTTGTTTGTGTATTCCTTGCTGGTGTCCCCATCTGGTCTGTCCCCCCAGAGTCCTTCCTGTCTCTACTGTAAATACTTCCTTAAATCTCGTGTTGAGCTCCTCACATACCTCTTGATCGTTTCTTGTGAGTTCTCCACCTTCTTTCCTCAGCCTTATCACCTGGTCCTTGACTGTTGTCTTCCTCCTAATGTGGCTATACAGCAGTTTCGGGTCAGATTTGACTTTCGATGCTATGTCGTTTTCATACTGTCGCTGGGCCTCCCTCCTTATCTGTGCATACTCGTTTCTGGCTCTTCTACTAATCTCCTTGTTTTCCTGGGTCCTATGCCTCCTGTACCTTTTCCATTCTCTGTTGCACTTAGTTTTTGCCTCCCTACACCTTCGGGTAAACCAAGGACTCGTTTTGGTCTTCCTATTATTTCTGTTTCCCTTGGGAACAAAACTTTCCTCTGCCTCCTTGCACTTTGTTGCCACATATTCCATCATCTCGTTTACTGATTTTCCTACCATTTCTCTGTCCCACTGAACCTCCTGCAGGAAGTTTCTCATACCTGTGTAGTCCCCCCTTTTATAGTTTGGCCTGTCCCCTTCAGTTCCTGTTACCTTCTCCACTTGTAACTCTACTATATAATCAAAACTCAGAACCACGTGATCACTAGCTCCAAGGGGCCTCTCGTAAGTGATGTCTTCAATGTCTGAACTGCTCAGGGTGAACACAAGATCCAGTCTTGCTGGCTCATCCTCCCCTCTCTCTCTGGTTGTGTCCCTGACATGTTGATGCATGAGGTTTTCAAGTACCACATCCATCATCTTGGCTCTCCATGTTTCGGGACCCCCATGTGGCTCCAGGTTTTCCCAGTCGATCTCCCTGTGGTTGAAATCGCCCATTACCAGTAACTTTGCTCTGCTCGAGTGAGCTCTTCTTGCCACCTCAGCCAGTGTGTCCACCATCACCCTGTTGTTTTCTTCGTACTCCTCTCTTGGCCTCCTGCAGTTCTGTGGTGGGTTATACATCACTCCAATGACTACTTTATGTTCTCCGGACTGAACTGTACCTACAATGTAGTCTCTTTCTCCAATCATGTCCATGCCTTCCATTTCCTCAAATCCCCATCAGTGTTTTATGAGCAGTGCAACCCCTCCTCCCCCTCTACTCCTTCTATCTTTCCTCAGGATCTGATATCCCGTTGGAAAGATTGTGTCTGTTATTGCCTCAGCGAGTTTTGTTTCTGTGACTGCTATGATGTCTGGGGATTTTTCACTGATTCTTTCGTACCACTCCTCATGTTTATTCATTATTCCATCCGCGTTTGTGTACCAAACTTTCAGTTTCTTTTCTATCATTGTGGTCATGCAAGAATATTGGGGTTGGGGGAGCGAGAGCCTTGGTGGGGGCCTATATGGGGCTGTGGTGTTGGTGGGGTTTGTGATGATGGGGTGGGGTCAGAATGCCCATAAGGGACAGCTGTTGGGGTGAGGTTTTTGATATAGGGGTTGGTGGCAGAGGGAACAGTGGGTGGGTTGTAGTATAGGTTGCTCAGTTGCGTTGGGAATGTCGTGGTTGGAGTCTTTTGGTGGGAGATTCTGTGGGGTGTGTTTGCCCTTCCTCCTGTGTCTGGGTCCTACTCATTTTCCTCATTGCCTCTCGTTCCTCCTTGCGTCTCTGTACCCTCTCTTTCAGTGTAGTCCTTTCTTCTTGTGTTCTGTCGCGGTCGAGGTATACTCTCTGGTACCCCTGTTTGTCCCTCAGTCTTGCTTTCTCTTGCAGAATTCTGGTTCGAACTGATTCTTCCTTGAAAGTTACTCTGACAGGCCATATCCTTCCACTCGCAAACCACCCAATTTTCTGAAAATTTGTCACCTGGGTCATATCGCCCTCACCTGTTGTTTTCATGATGCCTTCAATCATTTTTTTCTCCTCCTGTTTTATTTCTTCAAAGTTGTCCCCCTTGGCTTCTTGGAGCCCATACACAAAAACTGACCTCGCCCTTTCCTCCTCCCACTGAGTCTCCATCTGCTTCCTCTGAGGCATTTTATTTCCTTCCATTGACATGTTCTTGCCTTCAGTCCCTGTCATATCTGAAACTTCTATTCTCAGTGAACTGTCTTTCATGACCAGCTGTCCCTTGCTACTGCAGTTGGCTGTTAGAATCTCTGCATATAGCATACCTTCATTGTCTTCGGACCTGTCATTTGATCTTAGTGTGCTCCTCGTCTTTTCCCTGGCCCCACGTGGGTCTGATAGGGCCTTCGTGTACGTCATGTCTCCGTTGTTGCTTACCGTCCCCTTGTCTGAGCCTGACATTGAATTTCTTGATGTCACATCTGAATTGTCATTTGTCTCTCTAATCTGTTTCAGGCTTTGCAGTTTCTCTTCTAAGCACTGTATCCTAGCTTCTGCTGCTAAGACCTGTACTTCCCACTTCCTGCACTCTTCAGCTATCAGCTCCTCCATTTTCTTACCAAGCTCTACTATCTTCCTTCCCCACTCTTCCTCCCTTTTTTGGAGCTCTAACTCCCAGTCTTTCCTCCCTGGTTCGTCTACCAGATCTCTGATTTTCCATCCTCTAGGGCCACCCATTTTTTTTTTTTTTTTTTTTTTTTTTTTTTTTTTTTTACCACAGACTGAAGGCTAGAGGAGGGAGTGGGTGTGAGGGGGAGAGAGAATGGGTAGATAGAGGGAGAGAGAGGAGAGAGAAAGGGTAGAAAGAGGGAGAAAGAGAGGGAGAGGGAGAGGGAGAGAGAGAGAGAGGGGGAGAAAGGAGGGTGAGGGAAAAGGCTATGAGAGAGAGAAATGGAGAGATGGAGAGAGAAGCCTATAGAGAGAGAGGAGGGTGAGATAGGGTTATGGGAGTGAGGGAGAGAGAGAGAGAGAGAGAGAGAGAGAGAGAGAGAGAGAGAGAGAGAGAGAGAGAGAGAGAGAGAGAGAGAGAGAGAGAGAAAGAGTAGGGGGAAGGGGAGGGAAAAAGGCTATGAGAGAGAGAAACGCGAGGGAGGGGGAGAGGGAAATATAGGAGGGAGTAGGGAGTGAAGGCAAGAGCGGGGGAGGGGAAAGGTCTGTGGGGGAGGGAAAGGTGTGTGGGGGGGTGAGGGGATGCGGACAAATTCCAAGGATCAGCTGTGTGTACCCATCTAGTTGTGGTTTCAGGGGTCGAGACTCAGCTCCTGTCCCCGAGTGTATATGTGTGCGCGCGTGTGTGTGTGAGCACGTCAGTTGTTTATATGTCCCAGAAATACAATTCACCTCTGTGTATCCGTAATACTAATAAGATACCATTAACACTGAGAGTAATTCTAATAATTATAATACTAGCGTGTGTTAACAAGTCATTCTTTCACCCAGTTATGTACTACCTTTTACTACATGTGTGTGTGTGTGTGTGTGTGTGTGTGTGTGTGTGTGTGTGTGTGTGTGTGTGTACTCACCTATTTGTGGTTGCAGGGGTCGAGTCCTAGCTCCTGGCCCCGCCTCTTCACTGGTTGCGACTAGGCCCTCTCTCTCCCCGCTCCATGAGCTTTATCAAACCTCGTCTTAAAACTGTGTATGGTTCCTGCCTCCACTACGTCATTTTCTAGGCTATTCCACTGCCTTACAACTCTATGACTGAAGAAATACTTCCTACTATCTCTCTGACTCATTTGTGTCTTCAACTTCCAATTGTGGCCTCTTGTTTCTGTATCGCCTCCCTGGAACATCCTGTCTTTGTCCACCTTGTCTATTCCACGCAGTATTTTATATGTCGTTATCATGTCTCCCCTGACCCTCCTGTCCTCCAGTGTGGTCAGGCCGATTTCCCTTAATCTTTCTTCATAGGACATTCCCCTTAGCTCTGGAACTAACCTTGTGGCAAACCTTTGTACTTTCTCTAGTTTCTTGACGTGTTTTATCAAGTGCGGGATCCAAACAGGTGCTGCATACTCCAGTATGGGCCTGACATACACGGTGTACAGTGTCTTGAATGATTCCTTACTAAGGTATCGGAATGCTGTTCTCAGGTTTGCCAGGCGCCCATATGCTGCAGCAGTTATCTGATTGATGTGTGCTTCCGGAGACATGCTCGGTGTTATACTCACCCCAAGATCTTTCTCCTTGAGTGAGGTTTGCAGTCTTTGGCCACCTAGCCTATACTCTGTCTGTGGTCTTCTGTGCCCTTCCCCTATCTTCATGACTTTGCATTTGGCAGGATTAAATTCGAGAAGCCATTTGCTGGACCAGGTGTCCAGTCTGTCCAGGTCTCTTTGAAGTCCTGCCTGGTCCTCATCAGATTTAATTCTCCTCATTAACTTCACATCATCTGCAAACAGGGACACTTCTGAGTCTAACCCTTCCGTCATGTCGTTCACATATACCAAAAATAGCACTGGTCCTAGGACCGAACCCTGTGGGACCCCGCTCGTCACAGGTGCCCACTGTGATACATCATTACGTACCATGACTCGTTGTTGCCTCCCTGTCAGGTATTCTCTGATCCATTGCAGTGCCCTTCCTGTTATATGCGCCTGATGCTCTAGCTTCTGCACTAATCTCTTGTGAGGAAATGTGTCAAAGGCCTTCTTGCAGTCCAAGAAGATGCAATCAACCCACCCCTCTCTCTCTTGTCTTACTTCTGTTATTTTATCATAAAACTCCAGAAGGTTTGTGACACAGGATTTGCCGTGCTGGTTGGCATTTATACTCCTGTTCCGTTCCAGGTGCTCCACCACTCTCCTCCTGATAATCTTCTCCATAATTTTGCATACTATACACGTCAATGACACAGGTCTATAGTTTAGTGCCTATTTTCTGTCTTCTTTTTTGAAAATGGGAACTACATTTGCCGTCTTCCATACCTCAAGTAGTTGCCCAGTTTCCAGGGATGTGTTGAAGATTGTGGTAAGTGGCATGCACAACATATCTGCTCCCTCTCTAAGGACCCACGGAGAGATGTTGTCCGGTCCCATTGCCTTTGAGGTATCGATGTCCCTTAGCAGTTTCTTCACCTCCTCCTCATCTGTATGTATGGCATCCAACACTTGTTGGTGTATTCCTTGCTGGTGTCCCCATCTGGTCTGTCCCCCCAGAGTCCTTCCTGTCTCTACTGTAAATACTTCCTTAAATCTCGTGTTGAGCTCCTCACATACCTCTTGATCGTTTCTTGTGAGTTCTCCACCTTCTTTCCTCAGCCTTATCACCTGGTCCTTGACTGTTGTCTTCCTCCTAATGTGGCTATACAGCAGTTTCGGGTCAGATTTGACTTTCGATGCTATGTCGTTTTCATACTGTCGCTGGGCCTCCCTCCTTATCTGTACATACTCGTTTCTGGCTCTTCTACTAATCTCCTTGTTTTCCTGGGTCCTATTCCTCCTGTACCTTTTCCATTCTCTGTTGCACTTAGTTTTTGCCTCCCTACACCTTCGGGTAAACCAAGGACTCGTTTTGGTCTTCCTATTATTTCTGTTTCCCTTGGGAACAAAACTTTCCTCTGCCTCCTCGCACTTTGTTGCCACATATTCCATCATCTCGTTTACTGATTTTCCTACCATTTCTCTGTCCCACTGAACCTCCTGCAGGAAGTTTCTCATACCTGTGTAGTCCCCCCTTTTATAGTTTGGCCTGTCCCCTTCAGTTCCTGTTACCTTCTCCACTTGTAACTCTACTATATAGTCAAAACTCAGAACCACATGATCGCTAGCTCCAAGGGGCCTCTCGTAAGTGATGTCCTCAATGTCTGAACTGCTCAGGGTGAACACAAGATCCAGTCTTGCTGGCTCATCCTCTCCTCTCTCTCTCTGGTTGTGTCCCTGACATGTTGATGCATGAGGTTTTCAAGTACCACATCCATCATCTTGGGTCTCCATGTTTCGGGACCCCCATGTGGCTCCAGGTTTTCCCAGTCGATCTCCCTGTGGTTGAAATCGCCCATTACCAGTAACTTTGCTCTGCTCGAGTGAGCTCTTCTTCCCACCTCAACCAGTGTGTCCACCATCACCCTGTTGTTTTCTTCGTACTCCTCTCTTGGCCTTCTGCAGTTCTGTGGTGGGTTATACATCACTCCAATGACTACTTTATGTTCTCTGAACTGAATTGTACCTACAATGTAGTCTCTTTCTCCAATCATGTCCATGCCTTCCATTTCCTCAAATCCCCATTGGTGTTTTATGAGCAGTGCAACCCCTCCTCCCCCTCTACTCCTTCTATCTTTCCTCAGGATCTGATATCCTGTTGGGAAGATTGTGTCTGTTATTGTCTCAGCGAGTTTTGTTTCTGTGACTGCTATGATGTCTGGGGATTTTTCAGTGATTCTTTCATTCCACTCCTCATGTTTATTCGTTATTCCATCCGCGTTTGTGTACCAAACCTTTAGTTTCTTTTCTATCATTGTGGTCATGCAAGAATATTGGGGTTGGGGGAGCGAGAGCCTTGGTGGGGGCCTATATGGGGCTGTGGTGTAGGTGGGGTTTGTGTTGATGGGGGTGGGGTCAGAATGCCCATAAGGGACAGCTGTTGGGGTGAGGTTTGTGATATGGGGGTTGGTGGCAGAGGGAACAGTGAGTGGGTTGTAGTATAGGTTGCTCAGTTGCGTTGGGAATGTCGCGGGTGGAGTCTTTTGGTGGGAGATTCTGTGGGGTGTGTTTGCCCTTCCTCCTGTGTCTGGGTCCTGCTCATTTTCATTGCTTCTCGTTCCTCCTTGCGTCTCTGTACCCTCTCTTTCAGTGTAGTCCTTTCTTCTTGTGTTCTGTCGCGGTCGAGGTATACTCTCTGGTACCCCTCTTTGTCCCTCAGTCTTGCTTTCTCTTGCAGAATCCTGGTTCGAACTGATTCTTCCTTGAAAGTTACTCTGACAGGCCGTATCCTTCCACTTGCAAACCACCCAATTCTCTGAAAATTTGTCACCTGGGTCATATTGCCCTCCCCTATTGTTTTCATGATGCCTTCAATCATTTTTTTCTCCTCCTGTTTTATTTCTTCAAAGTTGGCCCCCTTGGCTTCTTGGAGCCCGTACACAAAAACTGACCTCGCCCTTTCCTCCTCCCACTGATTCTCCATCTGCTTCCCCTGAGGCATTTTATTTCCTTCCATTGACATGTTCTTGCCTTCAGTCCCTGTCATATCTGAAACTTCTATTCTCAGTGAACTGTCTTTCCTGACCAGCTGTCCCTTGCTACTGCAGTTGGCTGTTAGAATCTCTGCATATAGCAAACCTTCATTGTCTTCGGACCTGTCGTTTGATCTTAGTGTGCTCATCGTCTTTTCCCTGGCCCCACGTGGGTCTGATAGGGCCTTCGTGTACGGCATGTCTCCGTTGTTGCTTACCATCCCCTTGTCTGCGCCTGGCATTGAATTTCCTGATGTCACATCTGAATTGTCATTTGTCTCTCTAATCTGTTTCAGGCTTTGCAGTTTCTCTTCTAAGCACTGTATCCTAGCTTCTGCTGCTAAGACCTGTACTTCCCACTTCTTGCACTCTTCAGCTATCCGCTCCTCCATTTTCTTACCAAGCTCTACTACCTTCCTTCCCCACTCTTCCTCCCTTTTTTGGAGCTCTAACTCCCAGTCTTTCCTCCCTGGTTCGTCTACCAGATCTCTGGTTTTCCGTCCTCTAAGGCCACCCATTTTTTTTTTTTTTTTTATTACCACAGACAGAAGGCTAGAGAAGGGAGAGGGTGTGGGGGGGGGAGAGAAAGGGTAGAAAGAGGGAGAGAGAGGAGAGAGAAAGGGTAGAAAGAGGGAGAGAGACGAGAGAGAAAGGGTAGAAAGAGGGAGAGAGAGGAGAGAGTATCGGGGTGAGGGATAAGACCAAGGGGGAGAGAGAGAAATGTGAGGGGGGAGAGAAAGGGTAGAGACAGTGAGAAAGAGAGGGAGAGGGAGAGGGAGAGAAAGAGAGAGAGAGGGAGAAAGGAGGGCGAGGGAAAAGGCTATGGGAGAGAGAAATGGAGAGATGGAGAGAGAAGCCTATAGAGAGAGAGGAGGGTGAGAGATTGGGTTATGGGAGTGAGGGAGAGAGAGAGAGAGGGAGAGAGAGAGGGAGAGAGAGAGGGAGAGAGAGGGAGAGAGAGAGGGGGAGAGAGAGGGAGAGAGACAGGGAGAGAGAGAGGGAGAGAGAGAGGGAGAAAGAGAGAGAGAGGAGGGAGAAAGAGGGAGAGAGGAGGGAGAGAGGAGGGAGAGAGAGAGAGAGAAGAGAGAGAGAAGGGAGATAGAGAGGAGGGACAGAGAGGGAGAGAGGGAGAGAGAGGAGGGACAGAGAGAGGAGAGAGAGGGAGAGAGAGGGAGAGAGAGGGAGAGAGGAGAGAGAGAGAGAGAGAGAGAGGGAGAGAGAGAGAGGGAGAGAGAGGAGAGAGAGAGGGGAGAGAGAGAGAGAGAGAGAGAGAGAGAGAGGAGCTTTATCAAGTGCGGGTTCCAAACAGGTGCTGCATACTCCAGTATGGGCCTGACATACACGGTGTACAGTGTCTTGAACGATTCCTTATTAAGGTATCGGAATGCTGTTCTCAGGTTTGCCAGGCGCACATATGCTGCAGCAGTTACCTGGTTGATGTGTGCTTCCGGAGACATGCTCGGTGTTATACTCACTCCAAGATCTTTCTCCTTGAGCGAGGTTTGCAGTCTTTGGCCACCTAGCCTATACTTTGTCTGCGGTCTTCTGTGCCCTTCCCCTATCTTCATGACTTTGCATTTGGCTGGGTTAAATTCGAGAAGCTAGTTGCTGGACCAGGTGTCCAGTCTGTCCAGGTCTCTTTGAAGTCTTGCCCGGTCCTCATCTGATTTAATTCTCCTCATTAACTTCACATCGTCTGCGAACAGGGACACTTCTGAGTCTAACCCTTCCATCATGTCGTTCACATATACCAAAAATAGCGCTGGTGCTAGGACCGACCCCTATGGGACCCCGCTCGTCACAGGTGCCCACTGTGAAACATCATTACGTACCATGGCTCGTTGTTGCCTCCCTGTCAGGTATTCTCTGATCCATTGCAGTGCCCTTCCTGTTATATGAGCCTGATCCTCTAGCTTCTGCACCAATCTCTTGTGAGGAACTGTGTCAAAGGTCTTCTTGCAGTCCAAGAAGATGCAATCAACCCACCCCTCTCTCTCGTGTCTTACTTCTGTTACTTTATCATAAAACTCCAGAAGGTTTGTGACACAGGATTTTCCTTCCATGAATCCATGCTGGTTGGCGTTTATACTCTTGTTCCGTTGCAGGTGCTCCACCACTCTCCTTCTGATAATCTTCTCCATAACTTTGCATACTATACACGTCAGTGACACAGGCCTATAGTTTAGTGCCTCTTTTCTGTCTCCTTTTTTAAAAATGGGAACTACATTTGCCGTCTTCCATACCTCAGGTAGTTGCCCAGTTTTCAGGGACATGTTGAAGATTGTGGTAAGTGGCACACACAACATATCCACTCCCTCTATAAGGACCCACGGGGAGATGTTGTCCGGTCCCATTGCCTTTGAGGCATCGATGTCCCTTAGCAGTTTCTTCACCTCCTCCTCATCTGTAAGTATGTCATCCAACAATTGTTGATATATTCTTTGTTGGTATCCCCATCTGGTCTGTCTCCCGAGAGGCCTTCCTGTCTCCACTGTTAATACTTCCTTAAATCTCGTGTTGAGCTCCTCACATACCTCTTGATCGTTTCTTGTGAGTTCTCCACCTTCTTTCCTCAGCCTTATCACCTGGTCCTTGACTGTTGTCTTCCTCCTAATGTGGCTATACAGCAGTTTCGGGTCAGACTTGACTTTCGATGCTATGCCGTTTTCGTACTGTCGCTGGACCTCCCTCCTTATCTGTGCATACTCGTTTCTTGCTCTTCTACTAATCTCCTTATTTTCCTGGGTCCTTTGCCTCCTGTACCTTTTCCATTCTCTGGTGCACTTAGTTTTTGCCTCCCTACACCTTCGAGTAAACCAAGGACTCGCTTTGGTCTTCCTATTATTTCTGTTTCCCTTGGGAACAAACCTTTCCTCTGCCTCCTTTCACTTTGTTGCTACATATTCCATCATCTCGTTTACTGATTTTCCTACCAGGTCTCTGTCCCACTGAACCTGCAGGAAGTTCCCCGCTTTTGTAGTTTGGCTTTACCCATTCAATTCCTGTTACTTTTTCCGCTTGTAACTCTACTATATAATCAAAACTCAGAACCACGTGATCGCTAGCTCCAAGGGACCTCTCGTAAGTGATGTCCTCAATGTCTGAAGTGCTCAGGGTGAACACAAGATCCAGTCTTGCTGGCTCATCCTCCCCTCTCTCTCTGGCAGTGTCCCTGGCATGTTGATGCATGAGGTTTTCAAGCACCACATCCATCATCTTGGCTCTCCTTGTTTCAGGACCCCCATGTGGCTCGAGGTTTTCCCAGTTGATCTCCCTGTGGTTGAAATCGCCAATTACCAGTAACTTTGCTCTGCTCGAGTGAGCTCTTCTTGCCACCTCAGCTAGTGTGTCCACCATCGCCCTGTTGTTTTCTTTGTACTCCTCTCTTGGCCTCCTGCAGTTCTGTGGTGGGTTATACATCACTCCAGTAACTACTTTATGTTCTCCAGACTGAATTGTACATACTATGTAGTCTCTTTCTCCAATCACGTCCATACTTTCCATTTCCTCAAATCCCCATCGGTTTTTTATGAGCAGTGCAACTCCTCCTCTCCCTCTACTCCTTCTATCTTTTCTCAGGATCTGATATCCCGGTGGGAAGATTGCGTCTATTATTGTCTCAGCGAGTTTTGTTTCTGTGACTACTATGAAGTCTGGGGATTTCTCACTGATTTTTTCGTGCCACTCCTCATGTTTATTCGTTATTCCGTCCGCGTTTGTGTACCAAACTTTCAGCTTCTTTTCTATCACTGTGGTCCTGCAAGAATATTGGGTTTGGGGGAGCGGGAGCCTTAGTAGGGGCCTATAGGGGGCTGTGGTGTAGGTGGGGTTTGTGATGATGGGGGTGGGGTCAGAATGCCCATAAGGGACAGCTGTTGGGGTGAGGTTTGTGATATGGGTGTTGCTGGAAGAGGGAACAGTGAGTGGGTTGTGGTTTGGGTTGCTCAGTTGCGTTGGGATTGTCGCGGTTGGAGTGTGTGTGTGTGTGTGTGCGTGTGTGTACTCACCTAGTGTGTGTGTGTGTGTGTGTGTGTGTGTGTGTGTGTGTGTGTGGGGCAACACGCGCGAGTGTAAGATACTAAATATAAGGATCTGCTTCAGTAACTGGTGAGCACTTGACGACAGAGGAGCCATTTTAGCTGAGTACATATTCAGTCGCAGCAATGTTCATGTAAGTTAAACTGAACTTATTTATAAACATTGAGTGTATGAATGACTAAGGTCAAATAGGAATGGTTTACTGCTATTATTCAATGGGTAAGAATCACTGTAGAGATTATGAGAATAATTGTTTCGTAGGTGAGAATCGATGTGCAGATGATGAGAAGCATTTTATTGTGGGTAAGAATCAAGGAAGCTCACTGTTTCAGAAGTAGTGGTTCCCGGTGTATATGATGCTTATTCGTTGTATCTCACTAGAGAGCTCAGAGTTCGCTCCCTAACAGGGGATAGTATACCTGGAGAATACCTGGAGAGAGTTCCGGGGGTCAACTCCCCCGCGGTCCGGTCTGTGACCAGGCCTCATGGTGGATCAGGGCCTGATCGAACAGGCTGCTACTGCTGGCCGCACGCAGTCCAATGTATGAACCACAGCCCAGCTGGTCAGTTACTAACTTTAGGTGCCTGTCCCAGTGCTTGCTTGAAGACAGCCAGAAGTCCATTGGTAATCCCCCTTATGTATGTTGGGAGGCAGTTGAATAGTCTTGTGCCCCTGACACTTATTATGTTGTCTCTTATCGTGCTAGTAGCGCCCCTGCTTTTCATTAGGGGGATGTTGCATTGTCTGCTAAGTCTTTCGCTTTTGTAGGGAGTAATTTTTCTGTGCAAGTTTGGTACTAATCTCTCTAGGATTTTCCAAGTGTATATAATCACGTATCTCTCCCACCTGTCTTCTAGGGAGTACAGGTTGAGGAACTTCAAGCGTTCCCAGTAGTTGAGTTGGTTTATCGCAGTTATGCGCGCCATGAAGGTTCTCTGTACATTTTCTAGGTCAGCAATTTCACCTGCCTTGTAAGGTGCTGTTAGTGTGCAGCAATATTCCAGCCTAGATAGAACAAACGACCTGAAGAGTGCCATCATAGGTTTGGTATCCCTGGTTTTGAAGGTTCTCATTATCTATCCTGTCATTTTTCTAGCAGATCTCACCTTGAAGGTGAGATCCTCCGACATGATCATTCCCAGGTCATTGGCATTAGTTTCTCGCTTTATTGTGTGGTTGGAATTTGTTATATACTCCGATAAAGTTTTAATTTCCTCACGTTTTCCATATCGGAGTAATTGAAATTTCTCATCATTGAACTTCATACTGTTTTCTGCAGCCCATTTAAAAATTTGGCTGATGTCCACCTGGAGTCTTGCAATGTCTTCAATGGAGGACACTGTCATCCAAATTCGGGTGTCATCTGCAAAGGAAGAGACGGCGCCGTGGCTTATATCTCTGTCTATGTCAGATATGAGGATGAGGAACAAGATGGGACCGAGTATTGTGCCTTGTGGAACAGAGCTTTTCACCGTAGTCTCCTCTGACTATACTCTGTTGACTCCTACTCTTTGTGTTCTATTTGTTAGGAAATTATAGCTCCATCTACCAACTTTTCCTGTTATTCCTTTATCACGCATTTTGTGCGCTATTACACCATGGTCTCACTTGTCAAAGGCTTTTGCAAAGACTGTGTATATTACATCTGCATTCTGTTTGTCTTCTAGAGCATCCAGGACCTTGTCATAGTGGTCCAGTAGTTGGGACAGACAGGAGAGACCTGCTCTAGATGCATGCTGCCCTGGGTTGTGGAAGTGATGGGTATCTAAATGGGTGGTGATCTTGCTTCTTAGAACCCTTTCAAAAATTTTTATGATATGGGACGTTAACACTTTCGGTCTGTAGTTCTTTGCTATTGCTTTACTGCCCCCTTTGTGGAGTGGAGCTATGTCTGTTGTTTTTAGTAACTGTGGAATGACCCCAGTGTTCATGCTCCCTCTCCATAGGATGTTAAAAGCACGTGATAGGGGCTTCTTGCAGTTCTGGATGAACACGGAGTTCCATGAGTCTGGGCCTGGGGCAGAGTGCACGAACATGTCATTTATCGCCTTTTCGAAGTCATTTACCATCAGGATAATATCAGATAGGTGTGTATCTTCCAGATTCTGTGTCTCTCTCATAAAAAATCATTAAGGTCTTCGACTCTCAGTCTGGTTAACGGCTTGCTAAAAACTGAGTCATGTTGGGACTTGAGTAGCTCACTCATTTCCTTGCTGTCATCTGTGTAGAACCCATCCCGTTTGAGTAGGGGCTCAATACTGGATGTTGTTCTCGACTTTGATTTGGCATAAGAAAAGACATACTTTGGGTTTCTTTCAATTCCATTTATGGCTCTTAGTTCTTCCTGCATTTCTTGACTCCTGTAAGATTCCTTTAGCTTTAGTTCGTTGTTTGCTATTTCTCTGACCGGTGTCTCCCTACGTATTGCAGATACATTGGCCTCTTATAGCCGCTCTGTTATACTTAGCCTTCGCCTGTATAAGGAACGCCTTTCCATTTCAAGTTTACATCTCCTTTTCCTTAAGGGAATATGCCTTGAGCGTACCTCAAGTGCCACAGAGTTAATTTGTTCTATACATAAGGTAGGATCCGTGTTACTTAGTCTGTCTTCCCAGTTTATATCATTTAGGGCTTAGTTTACTTGGTCCCACCTAATGTTTTTGTTATTGAAGTTGAATTTGGTGAAGGTTCCTTCGTAATTGATCATATTTTGTCGGTGTGGGGCTCCCCGCATACATGTCTGAACCTCTATCATGTTGTGATCTAAGTATATTGTTTTTGATATGATGACATTTCATATCAGATCAACATCGTTAGTAAAGATGGGGTCCAGCATATTCTCCAATCTTGTAGGCTCTATTTTTTGCTGGTTTAAGGTGAATTTGGCGTAGAGATTTGAAGGCTCGTGTGTGTGCGAGTTTTCATCTGAGCTGCCTCCTGGTGTTATCTCTGCTACAACATTATTTGCTAACCATACCCCCGGCCGGGATTGAACCCGCGGTCATATAGTCTCAAAACTCCAGCCCGTGACTCTATGACCGCGGGTTCAATCCCGGCCGGGGGTATGGCTTGTTTGCAATCGTGTCATTACGATTTCTTGAGTCATTATTTGCTATATTCCTCCATTTTAGGTGCCTTAGGTTGAAATCCCCCACGAGCAAGATGTTGGGGACAGGAGCTAAAAGATTTTCAAGACAGTGGTCAATTTTCAAAAGCTGTTCCTGGAATTATTGGGACGTTGCTTATATACAACCATAATGACCAGGTTTTGGTTCTCGATCTTTACTGCTAAAATTTCAATGACATCATTTGAGGTATTTAGCACTTCTGAACATATAAGTGACTCTGTGATATACAGGTCAACCCCCCATTTTTGCCTATTCACTCCGTCACATCTATATAGGTTGTAATCCGGGATCCATATTTCTTTGTCCAAGTGATCCTTTATGTGGGTCTCTGAAAACCGCGAACATTGCATTTGCATTTGAAAGGTATTTTGTTGTTCGATGCTGGCTTTAGACTCTGTATATTTGCAAAGATGAATGTCGTCGGATTATTTACCTAGAGTTTACCTGGAAAGAGTTCCGGGGGTCAACGCCCCCGCGGCCCGGTCTGTGACCAGGCCTCCTGGTGGATCAGAGCCTGATCAACCAGGCGTATTGGTGGTATGGAGGGGAGGGGTCTTTTTTTCCTGGCACTAATATCTGTTGTTTTGGAGTGGAGGCCATCGACTGTGATTCCACTCCAGAAATGATTGGAATTGGTGTACGATTTCTGTCATTTCCTGCCAGCTTTTTCTCCTTCCTGACGCTAAAAAACCTCTCTCTCTCTCTCTCGCTCTCTCTCTCTCTCTGGAGTGGCTGTGGCTACCCAGGTTGTCCCATGGTCTGGATGTTCTGTATCTTCTTGTACCCTTTAGATGGTGTGCCTGAGAATATAAGTTAAAGCACTGTCTTTACTGAACTGAAGAGTGACACATTTCAGGGTGGAAAGGTTCACAGGAAGGAAGGTTGTATTCTACTGTTGTCAAATGGGCACGGCATTTTCTGGGGTGGTCAAAATTGCACGTCCCATCTGTTTTTCCAGATATTCCATGACCTTGATTTTTTTGAGACTGTATTCCCTACTTGTGCGTGTTTTCCTGTCTCATTTCCATCTTCAGCACTAGTGCTAACAATGTTGCCTTCATCGACAGGGACTAAAGTACGTTGGTGTATTTATATTACTTTTTGTAAATGCAAAAAATCGATATTTTTATTTTTATTGTGTTTGGAATTAACTTTATTGTGGGTGTTTGCATTTGATTTTTTTGAACATTTCCTTGAAATATAATTCCATAATAAATTTTCATATACAAAATATGGTGATCTATAAATTGATTTAATTTTAATTTGGCGACTTATTATTATGCCCGATTTCCT
The DNA here is from genome assembly GCF_038502225.1 of Cherax quadricarinatus. Taxonomy (NCBI): domain Eukaryota; kingdom Metazoa; phylum Arthropoda; class Malacostraca; order Decapoda; family Parastacidae; genus Cherax; species Cherax quadricarinatus. The sequence goes on along the minus strand of NC_091311.1, from coordinate 14,925,570 downwards.
AAATTGGTAACACTGTCTTAAAAAGTGAACTTGTACTGAACCTACAATAAACCAGGTTGTCTGTTGTTCAAGTATGGGCCAGCGATCTTGATTACAAGGTATCAGACTTTCTCGAAGGTGGAATGTCTAGCCCTGTGTATTAACATTTTGAACCTAAAGAACCTGGAAATGATCGTAGTCAACACATGGATGAATGTTTCTACTGTCCCTTGAAAGTTGCTACTTCAGTACGTGTATATGTGTCAGAACGAGACTTTCAGTACAAGACATTCTGCTATATTTAAAAAAATTTACAACTGTAGCTACACTTCTAGGAAACATTTATCTGAGCTGCCATGAAGTGAATAAATTTATATTTTGTTCCTCCAAACTGTTCTGGAACTTCACTAGTCCAAGTCTTGGCATTAAATACTGGTAATTGGTACCTATTTTTTTGTATTTGTTTACAAGCCAAAAGATACAATTTCCAACAGTTCAAACACCAGCTGCTGAAACTTCATAGTGTCTTAAAAATCTTCTCGTCCCATCCCATAATATCCTATTGTTTAGTAACGTCAGTTTAAGACATTTAAAACGTAGGAATGCAACAAATATTGTACCGTAATAGCAGGTGAAATCCCGCAGCCAACATCAAACCAAAATTCTCACTAAAACGAACAATGAAGACTGTAATGAATTCACACTTTTGCAGCAAATAACAAAAACGAACATAATAAAAATTACCTATGAAATATTTTCACGAATGAAGAGAATCTGGTGCAAAACATAATAGCAAAAATTAAGTTTTTCCTTAGGCTCTTAAAGGAGATGGATCCTTTACTAAGATAACAAAGAAAAAAGTCATTGTACGAACCATACCCCCGGCCGGGATTGAACCCGCGGTCATAGAGTCTCAAAACTCCAGCCCGTCGGGTATGGTTTGTTTGCAATCGTGTCATTACGATTTCTTGAGTCATTGTACGATACTGTGATCAATGAAGAATTAATAGCGCAAAATTTTGACAATCGAAATGAGGTTTTCATCTATGAGATTCAATTCTCTGTACTAATTTCTGAAGTAACAGTAATTTTACTCGATTTCAACGAAGTCATCTAATGCTGTGTGAACCTTGTGGGTTTAGCGCTTAGTTTTGATTCTATTAATAATAATAATAATAATAATAATAATGAAAGAAGTCATTTATAGCATCCCCATGAACTCACCTCCCGGCCCTGATTCAGGGAAATTTAATCCACCGAGAATTTAAGAAAAACAGTCACCTGCATCAAAAATTATATAAATGATTCCGGACTCCGGAGTCATCCACAGACTTTAAAAACAATAGCTATAACCCAACTTTACAATGGTTGTATTAAAACCATTCCAAAAACTATTAACTAATATCACTGATGTTCAATATTTTCAAAGTTTTGTAAAGAATTTTACAGAGCAAGATTGTTAAACTTATTGGATCACAAAAACTGCACAACCCAGGACCACGTAGGTTGCCTCTCACAATTACCAGACCATTATAACACTCATGGATATACAGCAAGACTGACAACATGCAAATGTAATAGACTCAAATTTTGTAAATGCCTTGGTTAAGTGGGACCATAATGTAGTAGCGCACAAAATGTGTGCAAAAGAAACAACTGGAAAAGTGAGGAGACGAATAATTATCTTTCTAAAAACACAACTCAAAGAGTAATTGTGAACAGAGTGAACATTTTAATGGCTTCATTACATTTCATACATTAATTACATCAACATTTCAATCGTGAAAAAAATACACCACATGAGCGTAATCTTGAAGTAAGAAACAAGTTCGTATATTCAAGTGTGTTTACCTTCTGGATGGTCATTCTGGGGGTCGAACTAATGTGATTTTTTTTTTTTTGGGGGGGGGTTAACTCAATACAAGGAAGCGCTGTGTCAGGAATCAAATACACTTTTTCAAAAAATTATTTAAAGAGCATCTAATCTTTTTAAGCAAGACCATTAATGATCACAAATCACTTAGTTTCGATATATTATGAAATTACCCGGTAAACTGCAATCAAGTCTCTGTCCCAGACTTCCGATTGGCTGATTTCATGGGACTGAAAAATTACCTGGGTGGGCTAAATTGAGATGATCTGACTATGGGTCAGGTAGCTGGTGTTGGTTGCCAGTATGACGTTTTTCAGAGCATAGTTCTAGCTGCTCAGACAATTTTTATTCCTGGTAGGAAATTAGATCTAACAAAAATGATCCCAAATGGATGAACAATAGATTAAAACATCTCATTGGTCAAAAGAGAGGCATTTTTAGGCGTATCAAAAGACGCGATGGGCAGTTAAGAAATCAATATATTCAATTAAAAAGAGAAATAAAAAATGAATAAGAAAAGCAAAAAGGGATTATGAGGCTAAGGTCGCAAGGGATTTGAAGACTAACCCAAAAGGGTTCTTTCAGGTATACAGAAGTAAGATTAGGGACAAGATAGGCCCACTCAAGAGTAACTCAGGTCAGATCAATGACAGTGATAGGGATATGTGTGAAATTTTCAATTCTTACTTCCTCTCAGTTTTTACTCAGGAAGATACTAGCGAAATTCCAGAAATAAAAAATTATGTAGAACAGGACGATAATAAACTATGCACGATTGCAGTAACTAGTGACACGGTCCTCAGACAAACAGAGAAATTAAAACCTAACAAATCCCCAGGTCCTGATGAATTGTTTGCAAGGGTGTTACAGGAATGTAAAGAGGAACTTTGCAAACCTTTGGCTAATCTTTTCAACATATCACTACAAACTGGCATAGTGCCTGATAAGTGGAAAATGGCAAATGTAATACCTATTTACAAGGCAGGTGACAGGTGCTTAGCTTCGAACTATAGACCAATAAGCCTTACCTCCATAGTGGGAAAATTTATGGAATCAATAATTGCCGAGGCAGTTCGTAGCCATCTTGATAGGCATAAATTGATAAATGAATCTCAACATGATTTTACTAAGGGGCATTCCTGTATTACGAACTTACTTACTTTTTTCACCAAGGTGATTGAGGAGGTAGATCACGGTAATGAATATGATATTGTGTATATGGGCTTCAGTAAGGCTTTCGATAGAGTTCCACATCAGAGACTTTTGAGGAAACTTAAGGCACACGGAATAGAAGGAGAAATTTTTTCCTGGGTAGAGGCGTGGTTGACAAATAGGCAGCAAAGAGTTTGCATAAATGGGGAGAAATCAGAATGGGGGCATATCACAAGTGGTGTTCCACAGGGGTCAGTGTTGGGCCCCTTGTTGTTCACAATTTACATAAACGATATAGATGAGGAAATAAATAGCGACATAAGCAAATTTGCTGATGACACCAAAATAGGCCGTCCAATGCATTCTATTGAGGACATTAGTGCATTCCAGGATGATTTGAATAGACTGATGCAGTGGTAGGAGAAGTGGCAGATGCAGTTTAATATAGGCAAATGCAAAGTTCTAAATGTTTGACAGGACAATAACCATACCACTTATAAACTAAATAGTCTAGATCTTTAAACTACGGATTGAGAAAAGGATTCAGGAGTTCTGGTTAACAATAATCTGAAACCAAGACAACAGTGCTTAAGTGCTTGCAATAGAGCTAACAGAATCCTTGGCCTCATATCAAGAAGTATAAACAATAGAAGTCCTCAGGTTGTTCTTCAACTCTATATATCCTTGGTTAGGCCTCATTTAGATTCTGCTGCACAGTTCTGGTCATCATATTACAGAATGGATATAATTGCACTGGAAAACGTACAGAGGAGGATGACAAAGATGATCCCATGTATCAGAAATCTTCCCTATGAGGATAGACTGAGGGCCCTGAATCTGCACTCTCTAGAAAGGCATATAATTAGGGGGGTATGATTGAGGTGTATAAATGGAAAACAGAAATAAATGAAGGGGATGTAAATAGCGTGCTGAAAATATCCAGCCAAGACAGGACTCACAGCAATGGTTTCAAGTTGGAAAAGTTCAGATTCAGGAAGGACATAGGAGAGCACTGGTTTGGTAATAGTGTTGTGGATGAGTGGAACAATCTCCCGAGTACCGTCATAGAAGCTAAGACGTTGTGTAGTTTTAAAAATAGGTTGGATAAATACATGAGTGGGTATGGGTGGGTGTGAGTTGGACCTGACTAACTTGGGCTACCAGGTCTGGTACCGTACTCCTTCCTTAAGTGGAAGTGACCTGATTAGGTGGTCATTGTTCTAGACCGGGGGGTGGCACGGACTTCCTTCGCATGGGTCAGTAGGCCTGTTGCAGTGTTCCTACTTAGTTATGTTCTTATTTACGATCTTAGACCATTTCCTCACCTCCCTTCCCCTACCACCTCTAACACATTCTCCACATCTCCCTTACCCTCTCATCCCAATGTCCATCACGTCTGTTCATCTCCCCTACCCTCTATCACCTCCCTCTCCTCTGCTGCCCTCTCTCACCTGCCTCTCCACCCCTACCCTCTCTCACCTCCCCCTAAACCACCAGGACCTTCATAACTCCATGTCCTGCAATAAAAAGTCTACCTAATACCAACACTCACCTCCCCCTCGACCTCCATCGCCCCTACCTTCCATCACCTCCCCTTCAACCTCCAGTACCATCCATACTCCAACAAATTAGATCAAGATCAAACTTAAGTCTTTTTCTTTTAATATTTTTAGGACAACCCGTCTCCAACACCTCGAATCAAGATTCCAATCACCCCCTCTCCTACCTCATCATACTCTCCTTACTGCAAGCTCCAACAAGCTGAATGCTCACGCTATTGTGTAATGCAGCACTACCCATTGAGATAACAGGAATATATAGAGAGATACCAGTCCATGGCATTTTTTCAATTCATACTAGTTTGCACCTTATTTCATTTGATCTCAAGGTGCATATTACTACCTATGCTCTTCAATCTCGCCTTCTCACACTCCCAAACATTCTTCTGTTTTCTATAAAATTACCAAGATGAATTCATCTTTTTGTTTAATATATTATAAGGACAAGTACATGTGTTTTTCCTACTCATGAATACACAAGCTTTATAAAACATACCAAACCTGTGAACTGTAGGAAGTTTGGCCTATTCGGTAACGTCAGTTTATTAGGCAACATATATATGTATGTATACATATATACAGTGGAACCCCCGAGTTTCGGCCGCAATCTGTTCCAGGAGCTAGGCCTCAACTCGAAACGGCTGAAAGGCGAAGCAACATTTCCCATAAGAAATAATGTAAATACAATTAATCCGTTCCATCCCCCAAAAATATTCACAAAAAGTACATTTTTTTAAAGAATATCTATAATTTTACATACACACAACACAGATAAATACATATATATTATACAACAGATAAATTAAAATTTAAATGAAAATTTAAAATAACATTTACTTACCTTTATTGAAGAGACTTGCTGGCATCTGGAAAATAGGGAAGAGGAGAGAGGGAGGACTTATTTTTTGGAAGGGGAATCCCCTTTCATAAAGACTTTAGGTGATAAGTCTTTATCTGGGGTTACTTCTCTTCTTTGCCTTTTAATGTCACTAGGACCAGCTTAAGAGTCACTGGACTCCTTTCGAACAAAATAACTGTCAAGAGTTTCTGGCATCCCTTTAAGATTTCCCTGAAGTGGAACAAAGTTTTGTCACTGAACATGTTGCAGATATGACTTGTTTCAGCTATCTCTTTCTTCACTGCTATGGTGGTCCTGCTATGACTGCCTAGCTGGCTGGCTGGCTGGCTGGCTGGCTGGATGACTGGCTGGCTGGCTGGCTGGCTGGCTGGCTGCCTGCCTGCCTGCCTGCCTGCCTGCCTGCCTGCCTGCCTGCCTGCCTGCCTGCCTGCCTGCCTGCCTGCCTGCCTGCCTGCCTACCTGCCTACCTGCCTGCCTGCCTGGCTGGATGACTGCCTAGCTGGCTAGCTGGCTGGCTAGCTGGCTGGCTGGCTGGCTGGCTGGCTGGATGACTGCCTAGCTGGCTGGCTGGCTGGCTGGCTGGCTGGCTGGCTGGCTGGCTGGCTGGCTGCCTGCCTGCCTGCCTACCTGCTGGCTGGCTGGTTGGCTGGATGGCTGGATGGCTGGCTGGGTTTATTGATGACTGGCTGGCTGGATGGATGGATGGATGGCTGCCTGGCTGGCTGGGTGGCTGTCTGGAAGGATGAGCATGCAGGGTAATATTCACTTTAGGCTAAACAATGCTAGACTGGCTCACAACGCCTGCACATGGAGGGACGCAAGCGTGGGCAGGCAGACAGGTATGGTATGCTGTCTAAAACCCAGGGCAATGGCCGAAACATAGGACAAAATTTGGCCAAAAAAAGTGGTCGAAAACTGAAGTGGCCGATTCTTAGAGCGGCTATGTATATATATATATATATATATATATATATATATATATATATATATATATATATACACAAACACTGATCTCTGGCTGAAGAATACTCGAACCTACGAACCTTAGGACAAGGTATGCAGGGCTTTACTAATTTACCCACACTGGACAATACCTTGGCGTGTAGCTTGCGCTACACGTTTGATCTAAGGCAGCCAGCTTTCAGGGAGAAGGCTTACAGCTTTTCATCTCATCCCCTGCATGCATCAGCCTTACTAGAGATTTGAACAATGCAAGGAATTCGCGAGAGCAGGCGAAATATACACAAACACTGATCTCTGGCTGAAGGAGACTCGAACCTACGAACCTTAGGACAAGGTACGCAGTGCTTTACCAATCTACCCACACTGGACAATACCTTGGCGTGTAGCTTGCGCTACACGTTTGATCCAAGGCAGCCAGCTTTCAGGGAGAAGGCTTACAGCTTTTCATCTCACCCCCTGCATGCATCAGCCTTACTAGAGATTTGAACAATGCAAGGAATTCGCGAGAGCAGGCGAAATATACGCAAACACTGATCTCTCGCGAATTCCTTGCATTGTTCAAATCTCTAGTAAGGCTGATGCATGCAGGGGATGAGATGAAAAGCTGTAAGCCTTCTCCCGTTCAATCACTTTATTAAGGTGTTTGAATTTACGTCTGAGTTGCTCAGGTTCGAAATAAGTAGGATCCTCTATGATTTCTTTATCATTCATGGGAGGAACAGGTTCGAGCCTTCTGCCATGGAGTAAACGAGATGGACTTTTAACTTCTAAATTGTCCAGATCATCGGTAACATAAGTTAGAGGTCTGTTGTTGACTCTATTTTCTATTTCAGTCACAACTGTACGGAATTCTTCTAAGTCTGACGATGAAGAGTCTTCCTTAAACAACGTTTTACAATGCCGATCATTCTTTCATTAAATCCGCCGTACCATGGAGATTTAGGAGGAATGTATCTCCAACGACAACTGCGTTGATTCAGCATCTGTTGTACTTCTGGTTGATCAAAGATCTTGCTTATATAAGCAGCACCAGCAACAAAGTTCGTTGCATTATCTGAAATCATCAGTCTGGGACACGCCCTTCTGGCTGCAAACCTTCTGAATAATTTGATAAAAGTTTCAGCAGACATGTCAGTGGCTACTTCTAGATGTACTGCTCTAGTTGTAGCACAAGTGAACAAACAGATGTACACCTTGATGGGAACTTTGTCAACTGTTTTGGTTAAAATTATTGGTCCAGTGTAATCTACACCTGTCACCTCAAATGGAGTGATATGACGAACTCTTTCAGAGGGATATGGAGGTGGACCTGGATACTGACATACTCGCATATCGTAGTGACGACAAGTAATACAGTCCTTTATTTGTTTTTTCACACTTTGTCTACCTTGAGGTATCCAGTAGGATTGTCGTATATGACAAAGTGTGTCAGCTACCCCACCATGTAACACGTTACCGTGGGCGTTTTGAGCAATCAGTTTTGTTAACCAATGATTCTTGGGGATCAATATTGGATGTATGGCTTCATTAGGTAGTGAAGAATTATGAATTCTTCCTCGACATCTTATAATATTTTCTGAGTCGAGATAAAGTCCTAAAGAATTAATCATGACAGATTTCTTTGGGGATTTATCTTGTGTTTCCAGAAATTTGTATTCTGTAGAGAAAACATCTTTCTGTATTAGTTTCACCCAGTATTTAATGGGTTCAAGACATTCATAATCATGTTTTACGGCTTTAATGAATTTAAAGACAAGAGCTGTAACTCTTAAGAGTTTACCCAAAGATGAGTATTTAGATCCATCAGTGACTATTTCTGTTGTGTCTGCAGTATTTACACAACTTATTTCTGCTGTATTCAAGCAAACTGTTTCTTCTGGCATAAATAATAAATAATAAAGTATTCACATTGCTAAACTCACAACTAGTATTCAGTCACTTAGCCATAATACCAACTTGCCTCATAATTTTGTAATATTTTAAGCTTAAGATTTAATATAAGTCTGCCCGAAATGCCTAGCCATGCTAGGTGTTCTAGTGGTACACTCTGTAATTATTATTTTACTACATGTAAACCACACAATAACCAAATTCTGTAAACTCAGCATTGTAATCCTTATAGAGAATAAACTTTGAATTGAATTGAATTGAATTGAATTGAATTGAATTGAATTGAATGTGAGCTTTTTGCTGAGGCCAGTTATTTTTATTAGAGAGCCAGTTCCGTCCGTGGAGCCATAATTTATTATCCACAAATTTCTTGAGTGGGACCCCACGTGACAACATGTCAGCTGGATTCTCTTGGGTAAAGACGTGGAGAAAGAGATAATCTCCCTGCATCTCTTTTATTTCTGCTACTCTGTTCTGTACATAGACCAAATTACTCTTATTATTTCTTAACCACTGGAGAACTGCTTCGTTATCACTCCAGATCACGTTTTTTTTTTCAATAGTGAGATGATCAAGTACTTTGTTGAGATAGACAGCTAATTTTGTACGTACATAGAGTGCTGTCAGTTCCAATTGTGGTACTGTTCTGACCTTCAAGGGTGCTACCCTGGCCTTTGAAGTAATTAGTGTACTTCCTTTAGCATTACTCGTGTAAGCTACAGCGCCATAACCTCTGGTTGACGCATCACAGAACACATGTAATGTGTACTTGTTTCCCTCTTGACCTATTTGTCTGGGAAATTTAATTTGATGAAGTTGTTTAAACTCCTTGGATATTTCATCCCATGCTTGACTCATTTCTAGAGGCAAGTTCTCATCCCATCCAATTTTGAGTTTCCATGCATCTTGCATAAGCAAGATTGGTAATTGGTGAGACGAGTCCTAGAGGATCAAAACATTGTGATACCTCTGACAGTAAATTACGTTTAGTGAGTGTACTGCTTGATTTATTGTTTAACCTTTTGAGACTCAAAGTATCTTCCTGTGTATTCCAATTAAGTCCCAGCATATTGTTGCAATCAGGAATTTCAGTTTCAGGGAAATCTTTTGATAAGTTCCCTTAATTGCTTTGTATTAGTATTCCACATCCTTAGAGGCATATTTGCTTTTTTCGTCTCCTTCTTAGCTTCTCTGTATAAGGATTTCAAATCCCCCTCTTTATTCACAGTACCTTGAAGATTGTCCACATAGAAACTTTTCTTTAAGACTTCTTTGAAGGGACTTTCAGATTTCTTCAAATGTGTATTTAGAGTAGCTTCTAGTAAGAATGGAGAGGATGTTGCACCAAATAATACTGATTTGAAACGCTAAGTTTTCACAGGACTTTGAGGATCATGTGGATTTTCAGGCCACAAGAATCGAGTATAATCTCTATCTATTTCTTGTAGTCCTACTCTTAAGAAAGCTTTGAAAATATCAGACGTGTAGGCATATGGGTTTGTGCGAAATTTCATAAGCACGTCTCCAAGCTTCTCAGTTAGTGAGGGTCCGGTCATCAGACAGTCATTAAGACTTGCTACATCTTTATTTGCACGTGCGCTGCAATTATATACTACACGTAGTGGAGTGGTTTCAGAATCTTTTCTGACTCCATGGTGCGGGAGATAATGAGCTTCTGTCTTCAACTTATCTTCGACTATTTCCTCAATGAATTTATTGTCCAACTGTTCTTGTATGATATTATCATAGACAGTCAGTAGCTCTGGATTCTTCCTGAGCTCATGTATTTGTGCTTTCATTTGTCCGAAAGCCATGCGATAACTGCTAGGCAGATGTGGTGGATTTAATTTCCATGGTAATCTAACCCAATACTGTCCATCTTTATATTTGACAATGTCCAAATATTGATTATAAGTCTGAGACTCTTGTGGGCTTGGTTTATTTACATCAATACCTATCGCATCTAAATCCCACAACTTATCAACTGGTTCATTCATTTCTTCCAGTAATGATAATTTTTGCTGTGGTACATGATCAGCGGTTATTTTTTTATTTATTATCACACTGGCCGATTCCCACCAAGGCAGGGTGGCCCGAAAAAGAAAAACTTTCACCATCATTCACTCCATCACTGTCTTGCCAGAAGAGTGCTTTACACTACAGTTTTTAAACTGCAACATTAACACCCCTCCTTCAGAGTGCAGGCACTGTACTTCCCATCTCCAGGACTCAAGTCCGGCCTGAACCCCTTCATAAATGTTACTTTGCTCACACTCCAACAGCACGTCAAATATTAAAAAACATTTGTCTCCATTCACTCCTATCAAACACGCTCATGTATGCCTGCTGGAAGTCCAAGCCCCTCGCACACAAAACATCCTTTACCCCCTCCCTCCAACCCTTCCTAGGCCGACCCTTACCCCGCCTTCCTTCCACTACAGACTGATACACTCTTGAAGTCATTCTGTTTCGCTCCATTCTCTCTACATGTCCGAACCACCTCAACAACCCTTCCTCAGCCCTCTGGACAACAGTTTTGGTAATCCCGCACCTCCTCCTAACTTCCAAACTACGAATTCTCTGCATTATATTCACACCACACATTGCCCTCAGACATGACATCTCCATTGCCTCCAGCCTTCTCCTCGCTGCAACATTCATCACCCATGCTTCACACCCATATAAGAGCGTTGGTAAAACTATACTCTCATACATTCCCATCTTTGCCTCCAAGGACAAAGTTCTTTGTCTCCACAGACTCCTAAGTGCACCACTCGCCCTTTTCCCCTCATCAATTCTATGATTCACCTCATCTTTCATAGACCCATCCGCTGTCACGTCCACTCCCAAATATCGAAATACATTCACCTCCTCCATACTCTCTCCCTCCAATCTGATATCCAATCTTTCATCACCTAATCTTTTTGTTATTCTCATAACCTTACTCTTTCCTCTATTCACTTTCAATTTTCTTCTTTTGCATACCCTACCAAATTCTTCCACCAATCTCTGCAACTTCTCTTCAGAATCTCCCAAGAGCACGGTGTCATCAGCAAAGAGCAACTGTGACAACTCCCACTTTATGTGTGATTTTTTATCTTTTAACTCCACGCCTCTTGCCACGCATTTACTTTTCTTACAACCCCATCTATAAATATATTAAACAACCATGGTGACATCACACATCCTTGTCTAAGGCCTACTTTTACTGGGAAATAATTTCCCTCTTTCCTACATACTCTAACTTGAGCCTCACTATCCTCGTTAAAACTCTTCACTGCTTTCAGTAACCTACCTCCTACAACATACACCTGCAACATCTGCCACATTGCCCCCCTGTCCACCCTCTCATACGCCTTTTCCTAATCCATAAATGCCACAAAGACCTCTTTAGCCTTATCTAAATACTGTTCACTTATATGTTTCACTATAAACACCTGGTCCACACACCCCCTACCTTTCCTAAAGCCTCCTTGTTCATCTGCTATCCTATTCTCCGTCTTACTCTTAATTCTTTCAATTATAACTCTACCATACACTTTACCAGGTATACTCAACAGACTTATCCCCCTATAATTTTTTGCACTCTCTTTTATCCCCTCTGCCTTTATACAAAGGAACTATGCATGCTCTCTGCCAATCCCTAGGTACCTTACCCTCTTCCATACATTTATTAAATAATTGCACCAACCACTCCAAAACTATATCCCCACCTGCTTATAACATTTCTATCTTTATCCCATCAATCCCGGCTGCCTTACCCCCTTTCATTTTACCTACTGCCTCACGAACTTCCCTCACACTCACAACTGGCTCTTCCTCACTCCTACAAGATGTTGTTCCTCCTTTCCCTATACACAAAATCACAGCTTCCCTATCTTCATCAACATTTAAAAATTCCTCAAAATATTCCCTCCATCTTCCCAATACCTCTAACTCTCCATTTAATAACTCTCCTCTCCTATTTTTAACTGACAAATCCATTTGTTCTCTAGGCTTTCTTAACTTGTTAATCTCACTCCAAAACTTTTTCTTATTTTCAACAAAATTTGTTGATTACATCTCACACACTCTCTCATTTGCTCTCATTTTACATTGCTTCATCACTTTCTTAACCTCTCTCTTTTTCTCCATATACTCTTCCCTCCTTGCATCACTTCTACTTCGTAAAAGCTTTTCATATGCTAACTTTTTCTCCCTTACTACTCTCTTTACATCATCATTCCACCAATCGCTCCTTTTCCCTGCCGCACCCACTTTCCTGTAACCACAAACCAGCGGTTATTCTCGTAACAAGTACATTTTCCACTGAATCAATATCAGTTTCTTTCCCACTTTGAGAGGGAATGGGACCACATATCATGTGGCCTCCTGCTGTTTTCAGCAAGTGAACATCATGTTTACTTGCTATATTTTGCACAAAACAGTGGTAATAATCACTTCCAATGATTAAATCAATTGGACTGATAGTGTCCGTCTGTATGTCAGGACAGGCTAACTTGACCTTAGCTGCTTTCAGTGCTGCAACTGTTTCTTTTAATCCCTGGATCTGCGCAGTCTTAGGCAAATCATCTACTACCACAGCTTATACTCTCTTTTTCCTGTTTCCTAGACCAACAGTGATTCTGGCTAGGTCATATGTCTGTTTACCAGAATTTTGGAAAAACCACCTATATCTAACTGTACTTTGGCATAGGGTTGTTTATTCAGTTTCTGCAGCACTGTTCTTCTTATGAAGGACCTTTGTGAGCCTTGATCAAATAGTGTTAGCACATTGGTTTTGTGTAATTTATTAGATAACTCAACTCGAGCTATCAGGAGAGCAGTTGCTTTAAATTTATCTCTCACATTTAATGTTATTGCTTGTTGACTTCCTGATTCTGTGGAATTCTTCTGCTGTTCAGCAAAAGTATTTGGGCATAATGCTGTATGATGCATACCCTTGCATTTAAAGCACTTCTTCAGTGAGGATTTTCCTCCCTTGTGTTCACCTAAACACTTGATGCACCTTTTCAGCTGATGAACACGTTGTTTACGTGCCTCCACTGATGTGTATTGAATACAATGCTGTGCCCAATGTGTTCCATCACAAAGTACACATTTTGGAGTACGTTTATGTGTGACAGTCTGTTTACTGTCTGTTGTATTCACAGCTTGATAAATGCCTATATGGGATTTCCCATTCTGTGGTTTAGTGGGAGTAGATATACTTTTGATATACTGAGTTGAAGGTATATTATCCACGAGATTTGTGGATTTTTCATCTTGTCTCGTTGCTTGCATGCATGAAACTATTGTTTGTAAACCATTGCTAATTTCTTCACAAGTGAAATAGCGTTTATTGAACATAATATTTAATCGTTCAATAGTTTGTGGTGACAACTTATCCTGTACAATACCACTGATAAACCAATTACACTGTCTTAGGTCATATTAGGCACCCAGAGATCTGAGATTATTGTCTAATGTGATTCTAAATGCCTGTAAGTCTGAAAAGCAAAGTAATTGTCTGCCAAGAGTCGTAAGGCTATTTGATAATTGCCTCTAATCACCGGAAATGACTTAATCAGTTCATAGGGTTCTCCCTTCACAAGACATTTAAGATAATTGAACATAGCACTCTCATCTATGTCAGTTCGTGAATTTACTATGGATTGAAAACCACTAATGAATTCTTCATAATTATGACCTTGGAAAATAGGTAATGACAAGGTAGGTAAACTTGGAAATGGGACACTTATTGTTGTTACAGGTGTAACAGGTGTTTGACCACTAGTTACAGTAGGTCTCTGTGACAGAGTTTTGCAGCAGATTGCCTGTACTCCTGCCCACCTTAATTGTTCATTTCTAAAAGTATCAAAAACATTTTTAATTTCATCCTCAGATGGATCTGATTCAAGAAATTCCTTTTCATAATCTGTATAGTCTGAATTAATTATTTTCAGACGTTGTGTAAGTAATTCAAATTTTACCTCAAGATCATCAAAATCAATGTTTGTATCTTGAGTTAATCCTATACAGACTGAAATTAGATTTTCTAACTGTGTAATCTTAGTCTGTAAAGATTGAAACTGAATTTTCAAACAAGCCATTTTAATGGTATACTGAAAATTCTAGCACCACACTTAGAGTGTTTAAAAAACACTGTACTGCTATAAACAGCTGAGTTTTTGTTATGATTAAGTCAGCAATAATCGAGTCAGACACTACTGACCTACTAAGCTTAACCTCAGGGTCAATGACCATGAAGGGTACAGAGTACATATGGCTGGTGTTTATGGCTTAAGTTTGCTGTGTCAGCCTGACAACGCTGATTAATCGTAAATAACGATGTTATACACTTTATTCACTATACACTATAAATGTCACTGTATAACTGTAAATCACATGTGTATATTTCTTACACATATATAAATGTCACTGTTAATATATATGAAAGCTTAAATTTTATATATATAGTTTCCTCTAATATAACAGTTATATCTATAAGAAATTTGAACACAATCTCGTCTCTTAATTTCTGTCTATAAGCATCATAAACACTATGTGTATATACACCCAGACAAACTGAACATCAGTTGGGTTGCTGCTGTAGTCAGCGTTTCTCGAGCTTGGGAGCAGTGGATGACGGGTGCCAGCTTCTGTTTTCTTTGGGTGAACGCTGGGTGAGGGCCCGTTTTTTTTTGGCTGCCCATTCTCTGTAATTGAGTTTGGATTGACTCATTTATACTGATTGTATTGTAAAACACTAGTTTTACAGCTTTTTTCGAAGGACCTTGGCTCGTAGGTTATTTGTACACTGTAGTACAACATATTTGGATCACAGTGTGGCCTTTATCCGGTTCGAGCACGACCAAAATGTTGAGAAATGGATTACCAGCTAAGTTTATAGTTTAAATATAGAGAACACTTAGCTTAGAAAGACAGCTCATCGCCTGCACAGCTGCCCCTGCAGACGAGGTCTTGAGAAGCTGTCGAAGATCATTTCTCAACAGGCTGAAATTAATTATATTTTGTAAGATTATAAATTACCCCTAGGGGGTGTTATGTCAGCATATTTCATTCACTGATGGCTGACTTATGTACTTGTGTGGACTCAAAAGTCCGCACTTCACTGCCGACTATAGGTTGATTACAAACTCCTTGCGACTCAAGAACTGCACAGTCCCCCATACTACAAGAAATAAGTAACCCACCTTGCTCTTGTAGCGTGAGCTATGGTGTTCTTCACACCTTCGACAGGTATCGGTGACTTGATAGAAGCTGAAGTGTCCTTGGATGTCCACATCTTCCATAGTCTAGGAGTATGCACACTGGTACACTATGTTCCACAAGATTTGTCTTTATTGTTCACAATCTTATCACTAAAGAAGCTGATCACACTTCTCTGTAAGTGTTCATTGTGTTTTGTGCGACACTTTGTTCACACTAACGCACAGATCAGTGTTCTTTGTTGGTTATCCTGGTGTCATTGTGACTCTCAGTAGAGTCAAAAGTAATCTGAAGATGCCACAGCTTCATACAACGTCGCTACCCCTAGCACATAAAGGAAAAGCTGACCTAGCACCTTTGCCACTTCCTCCATGAAGCAAAGCAGAATGCTTGATTCTTGCTGTCTTAAGCATAGACAGCAATGTACACTTTCTTTACCATGGTAATGAAGTGGGAACAGGATTTTCCTAAATTGTCCTGCTAAGGTAAGAGATGGACTGTCTTTTATTAAAATACACGTTGAAACACTGGAGTCTTGCACGGAGCCTTGGTCGCTTGACCACGTCGCATACTGGTACTGCATCTGGGATCAATTACTTGCTGTAGCAGTAAACAAGATGCTTGCCCCTTCTGAGAGGGCTGGGCCCTTCAGTGCTGAAAGGGGCTGAAGGGGATTGATACCCCCCTCCTGGAGAAAATTTCTCCACATCACACACCCAGCAGAGCTAGGTGTTGTACCGTGATCCGAGTACATATGATGGTGAGGGTGCCTCAGAGCTAATTTCATTCTACTCCATGTTTGGTGTACTAGCCTCCACAAGCAGTATATGTATATAGTATTGTAACCATGAACGAGTGGTAGTTAATCAATAACAACACTGCGACTAGTCGGGAGATCCATTAAGCCTAGTGGATCAAAGCATTTGGAAACTTCAGCCAGCAAGATTCTTAATCCATTTATTAGACACAACACAATTATTAGATTACAACAATAACAAATGCTCCCTATTAGAATACTTATACTTCCCTATTAGAAGACTTATTGGCCCCACCCAGTCACCATGTACACAAGAAGGTGCCAGTTCTAGACCATTTTGTGAAAGCCTCTCAGTAGCTACTCTAGGCCCTATTGTAGAGATTTTTCTGTTTAAGCATGTTAACTATGGCTGCATAGATACGTTTTCTCTCATTACCCAAACTGATTTTACATACACAATGTGCTACAACTGGGCCCTTTTATCTGACAGAAAACCAAATAATTTAAGATTTGTAGGATCCCCGTTTTGCATTTTCATACCAATAAGGCAGCTAAGTGTTATGAAGTGAGTTGAGATCCCTGATCCAATAATACAGTTACATTTTTTGATTTATGCCTTAATCCCGAATTTTTACATTCACCACAGGTTAGGCTACTTCAGTTTTGCCATCATTATTAATATTATCTGCAATTTTTACATTAATAACTGTTGATTCAGTGTTAACATTATTATTCTCATGATAGTTATTATCATCATAATTATTATCATTATACAAACCCTTATACATTACTACATGATGCATTCCATTGTGGCATTTGATAATTGTTCAGTTTGGCATAACAATCCTTTATATTAAGACTGCCTAAACATCTGTCAAGTTCTTTTAATCTTTCTATGGAAAATTACATTTACCTGGATGAATCTCATTACATACATACAAGTAAATGGTAACAAAGATAATTATTATTTATCAAAGCTACAGAGACAAGTAGGAATTTTTAGGACACCTAGGTCACAAAAATGTCCCCCTTCGATATCTACCATCTATCTCTCCACAAGCTGCTCTAGACCTATATTAATTGCAAATGAAATGTACATACACACCAGGAATTCTGGTAAAATTATTACAATTTTTGTAGACTGTATATTAAATTTAATAAATGATTACATATACACATTTATATAACAGAAGGAGAATTTATAATCATAACACTCACCAATTTGTCATACTCAAAAACCCCCGTCTACATTTATGATGATAATACTGGCCAGAACTATAAACATAAATATATAGACATGACTTAGCTGGGGGTAATATCCTGTTTTCATCTAATTACGGAGTCCTGTCCAGTCGCCTGATTCTCTCGTTATGCAGGACTGCATTTCCAACAATTCTGGCTCCTATTTGAGAGGTGTAAGCCCAATATAATCTCTAGAGTGACAAAAGTTCTTCTTATTTTCATTAACGTTTTCTTGGCTCATTCAAAAAACATGGCGACTCTCCCTGATCATCCGCGCAGGTGCCGAGCTTTCCATTTTTTATAATATAGTTTTTATTAAATACAATATAGTCCATCAATTTACATATAAAATACTGTATTTCCGGAAAATACATACAGTATTTTCCACACTGTGGCCGGGCGGAGTTCATTGCTAAACGACTCAAATTGCTCATTTGGCAATGGTGGAGGACCTGGGTACATACAGGATCTGGCTTCCACACGGCAACATATTATACAAGATTTAATCACCCTTTTTACACTTTGCCATCCTTGTGGAATCCAGAAAGTTTCCCTAATACAATTTAAGGTATCTTGTACCCCACCATGCATTACATTTTTATGGGCATTTAAAACAATTAAATTTGTTAGATGATGAGTTTTGGGCAGTAAGATAGGGTGTTTAGCATAATCACCCAATTCAGCATTTTGTAACCTACCTCTGCACCTAATTACATTGTTCTCTAAATACAGCCCCAATTTCTCTATTATGGAACCTTTCACAATTTTACTTTCCATCATCAATTTAATCTCATTTCCATAGATTTCTTCTTGTACCCTCTTTATCCAATATTCAAGAGGATGTGAAAACTTATATGAGATATTCATCTTGTTTAGAAATTTAAACACCATCTTAGTAACATTGATTAGTTTGGGTAAAGAAGAATACCTATTTATATCAATGGCTAAGGAAGGACACACTATTGGAGTGGTGGTCACAGTAATTTCAACAGAAGCAATATACGCCTTTTGTATAGGCCAATTAGCTTTATTTACCAACCAGCTCGGTCCTTTAAACCATGATACAGCATTTACAAATTTAGCATGAGGTAAACCTCGAGACAAGAAATCTGCTGGATTCTCCTCACCAGGTATATGATTAAATGTTAACATATGCTGACCCAAACTATTATACTTGTCTTGCATCTGATTAATTTCAACAATTTTACTGTTTCCATTACGAATCCATTGTAAGGATACCTCATTATCAGGCCAAATTACAGTGTCGCTAATATTTATCTCATGCAACTTATTTCTTATATAATTAGCTAATTTGACACCTACATAAATGGCTGTTAATTCCAACTGAGGTAAGGTATGTGATTTAATTGGATACACTTTAGCCTTAGACATAACAAGAGAAATAACACTATTACATTGAAGGTAAGCAACTGCTCCATATGCCAATTTTAAAGCATCACAAAAAATGTGGAGTATATTTTTCCCATCTGGATTGGCCACCTGGCGTGGGAACTCCAACATTGGAATTTTTTCATAATCACCAATTAATTCATCGCGCCTGTTAATGAATTCCTCAGGTAGAATTTCATCCCAAGCACATTTAAGTTTCCATGCTTCCTGTATTAATAATTTCCCTCTTATAGTAAGGGGTGACACTAAACCTAGTGGATCAAAACATTTGGAAACTTCAACAAGCAAGACTCTCTTAGTTAATTTATTGGGCATACTGTAATTATTAGGTTTTAACATTAACAAATCTCTCTCAGTATCCCAAGTTAATCCCAATACATTACTACATTTTGGCACTTCATCTTCAGGGTAATCTTTACTTATTTTGTTCTTTAATTTGGACGAATTACTATTCCATTCCCTCAGAGGCATATTTGCACTTTGCATTATTTTATTAGCCTCTCCATAAGTCATTAACAGTCCCTCTTCAGTTGACGTCACACCTAGGAAATTGTCCACATAAAATTGTTTGCTCATTACTTTACTCAATGGACTTCCTATACATTTAAGGTGTGCATTTATCGTCGCTTGAAGTAGGAACGGACTGGATGTAGCACCAAATAATACGTTCCTAAAGCAAAAGGTTTTCAGAGGGCTAAGTGGGTCACTAGGATTCTCAGGCCATAAGAAGCGGATACAATCCCGGTCAGCCTCTTGTAAACCCACTCTTAGGAAAGCTTTACTTATGTCAGTCATAAAGGCATAATTCTTCATCCTAAAATTTAATAAGATATCTCCTAATTTTTACGTCAACGACGGACCTGTCATCAAACAGTCATTTAAACTAGGTACATTTTTGTTACTCCTGGCACTACAATTAAACACAATCCTCAGAGGAGTGGTCTTAGAATCATTCTTCACTCCGTGATGTGGCAAATAGTGACCATAAATTTTTGCTTGCTCAAGAGGTACCTCTTCTATAAATTTATTAATTAATTGTTCAGTAATTATATCATTATAGGCAGTCAACAATTCTGGTGTCTTAGTTCGTGGAGCTGAGCCTTTAATTGTCCATATGCCATTCTGTGATTAGTGGGCAATTCTGGATGGTTCAGTCTCCACGGAAGTCGTACCCAGTATTGTCCAGATTCAAATTTTACATCTCTCACGTATTGTTCCTGAGTAAAAGAATCGTCTGGACTTTCTTCATTTACATTTATTCCAATGCTGTCTAATTCTCACAATTTATGCACTGGCTCAACACCATCCTCTATGGAAGAATTATACTGGGGTACGATTTCATGAGTAAGACACACAGTTACGGTATTTGTAGTTTCCTCTAGTCATGCATTACTATTACGAGGAATCCTACCATACATTACATGGCCTCCTGCAGTCTTTAAAAGGATGGCACCACATTTCTTTACCATACCCTTTACAAAGGAGGCATAATAGTCACTACCTATCAAAATATTTATTGGGCCTACAGAATCATCACTTACCCCAGAAGGTGCTAAATTTACATTATGTGAAAGTCTTTCTGTAGCTTTACTAAGCCCTATTGTAGATATTTTCTCTGGAAGTCTATCTACAATTACTGCATTAACACGTTTTTTCTCATTGCCCAACCTGACAGTTACATAAACAGTGTCATACAATTGAGCCCTTTTATCTGAGAGAAAACCAGATAATTTTAGAGTTGTAGGATCTCCCATCTGTACTTTCATACCATCAAGACATTTACATTTTATGAAAGTACGCTTGGATCCCTGGTCTAATAATGCAGTTACATTTTTTTATTTATGCCTTTTATCATCAATTTTTACCTGTAACATAGGTAAGGCTACTTAAGCAAAACCATCATTATTAACATTAGCAGCAATTTTTACATTAGCCACTGCTGTGTCTGGATTGTCAACATTCTCATTATTATCAACACTATCATATAGACCCTTACACATGACTATATGGTGTCTTCCTTTGTGACATCGATAACAGTTGTTTAATTTGGCATGACAATCCTTTACATTGTGATTACCTAGACATCTGATACATCTGCCAAGTTCCTCCAATCTTTCAACTTTATCATTCCATGAATTGTATGCATTGCAATTCTTAGAAAAATGAGTACCCTTGCAGAAGAGACAATCTCTCTTTTCTTTGACTGGTTTCTTATTAACTGGGCTACTCTTAGGAGGGTACTTATTCTTCTTACCTTGTGGAGAATCATTATTTCTGATTCCTGCTACTTGATATGCACCTATGCAACTCTTTTTAGGAAATGAATTTTGATTATTAACACTGGGATTATTTTTCCCTTTGTGAAACTTGACAGATACCTCAGAGTTATTATGTGTTGCATCTTTAAAATGAGTTGGTTGGCTGGTCTGAAACTGAAGAATTAATTCTTGTAGACCTAGTCTTATTTCCTCCAGACCAAAATAACCTTTGTGATACTTGTTTGAGATCCATTCAAGTGTTTTAAAGCTTAATTTATTCTGTACCATGGCACTCAATAACCAGTCTGATTCCTTCAGATTATATTTATTACTTAAAGTTTTGAGAGTGCTCTCCAGTTTAACTCTAAACTGCTGTAAACCTTTGTAAGTGTGATCTGAAGTTTTTAAATTACAATGCTATTCACTAGATCCAACCTATTTTGTTCTATATTACCATAAGTGACCTCCAACAAGTCAACTGCTTCTTTGTAAGAATCATCTACATTGGGAAAGGCTTGTATGAGTATGTGAGCATCTCCTCTAATCTGTCCTTTCATAAGAACATAAGAACATAAGAACATAAGAAAGGAGGAACACTGCAGCAGGCCTGTTGGCCCATACTAGGCAGGTCCTTTACAATTCATCCCACTAACAAACATTTGACCAACCCAATTTTCAATGCCACCCAAGAAACAAGCTCCGATGTGCAAGTCCCTCTCAAATCCAACCCCTCCCACTCATGTACTTATCCAACCTAAATTTGAAACTACCCAAAGTCCTGGTAAAATAATTTAGTTACACAGGCTAGGTCATTCCTATCATGCACAGCTGCTTTAAAAATTGACCAAAACTCCTCCCAATTTTCTCCAGGGCTAAATACTGGTAAACATAATTCTGGGAGTTTTGGCACAGACATCTTATTTGTTGGACCAGATTGATTAACTGCCTGGTTTACACATTATAATTTATTCAAGGACTGGCTTTTACAAGAAAGAATCTTTTCCTCTAATTCATAATACTGATTAATCATAAGATCTATTTCAGTCTCATCTACACAGTTTACTAACAAATCTCCTTCATATTTGTTATAATATAATTTGTATGAATCATATCTATTCCCCAAAGCATCTAAATACAATTTTAAATCATCAGTATTCACAGTTTCTTGATTCATTAATTCCAAACATTTATTATATGCCTTTGTTATATGACCTTTTCTAGCCTGTAGTGATGCCTTTTTTGCTCTATATTCCATATGTTTGTCTTCTACATTAATTTCCTCATTTTCACCCATGATGCAATGTATTAAATTCAACTTTATTAATAACACTGATTATGTACTAATTTATGCACTTCAAAAAGGTAAATATTACAACTTACCTTTGAATAAATCCTAGCTACACTTGAGCTTAGCAATTACATGTAAGAAAATTATAATATAAATTTTAAATACACATTAATAATGTTAGCTACACTTGAGCTTAGTAATTACACATGTAAGAAAATTATAATATTAATTTTAAATACACATTAATAATGTTAGCTACACTTGAGCTTATCCTTGCCAGACTTGGCTTAGCAAAATTAATGTTGTACAAATACACTAATATAAATCTTTGCCAGACTTGGCTGAGCAAAATTAATATTATAATAATTATAATCCACTACACATTAAGTAAATTTGTGGACCTAACATCCACCTCCTTCTGTCATTTCATATATAATTATTAAGTAATTAATTCACTAATTAATGACTTCACTAATTACCTCTGGTTCGAACAAGGACCAAAGGGCTACTAAATTTGTGGAAAATTACATTTACCTGGATGAATCTCATTACATACATACAAGTAAATGGTAACAAAGATAATTATTATTTATCAAAGTTACAGAGACAAGTAGGAATTTTTAGGACACCTAGGTCGCAAAAATGTCCCCCTTCGATACCTACCATCTATCTCTCCACAAGTTGCTCTAGACCTATATTAATTGCAAATGAAATGTACATACACACCAGGAATTCTGGTAAAATTATTATAATTTTTGTGGACTGTATATTAAAATTAATAAATGATTACATATACACATTTATATAACAGAAGGAGAATTTATAATCATAACACTCACCAATTTGTCTGGAGATTACTGTGTATCATACTCAAAAAACCCCCTGTCTACATTTATGATAATATTGGCCAGAACTATGAACATAAATATATAGACATGACTTAGCTGGGGGTAATATCCTGTTTTCATCTAATTGCGGAGTCCTGTCCAGTCGCCTGATTCTCTCGTTATGCAGGACTGCAATTCCAACAATTTCGGCTCCTATTTGAGAGATTTAAGCCCAATATAACCTCTAGAGCGACGAAAATTCTTCTTATTTGGCTCATTCAAAAAAACATGGCGACTCCCCCTGCTCGTCCGCGCAGGCGCCGAGCTTCCCATTTTTTATAATATAATTTTTATTAAATACAATATAGGCCATCAATTTACATATAAAATACTGTATTTCCGGAAAATACATACAGTATTTTCCACACTTACCATCTTAACAGCCCATGACTCATTAGTATTACAATTCTTGCAGAAAAGACAATCCCTCTTTCGCCCATTATTAACTAGGCTACTCGCATTGAGGTACTTATTCCTCTTAATTTGATGTAGAGAACCTTTATTTTTGGATCCTGCCACCCGATGTGTGCCTATGCAACCGTTTTCATGGGATGAATTGTAAGGATTATTAACATTAGGATATTTTTTCCATTTGTGAGACCTGACAGATACATCATAGTCATCATGTGTTACATTCTTAGGATTATTTTGTTGGCTTTGTCTCTAGTTGAACAATTTATTCTTGTAGACCTAATCTTATTTCCTTCAGTGTAAAATAACCTTGTGGTATTTATTATATAAACACTCTATAGTCATGCAGTTTAATTTATTCTGTAACACAGCACTTAATGTACAGTCTGATTCATCCAAATCAAACCTATTATTCAAGGACTTAAGCGTGCTTTCTAATTTGACCCTAAATTGTTGCAAATTATGATAATTATGTTCCCTAGTTCTTAAATTAATCGCTAAGTCATTCCTCACATGTACAGCAGCCTTAAATACTGACCAGAATTCCTCCCAGTTTTCTCCTGGATTAAATGTTAGCAGACTTAACTATGAGAGTTTAGGAAAAGATCTGGTATTTACATTACTAGATTGCTCAACCACAGTATTTACACATTTTAATTTATTTAATGCTTCACTTTTACTTGACAGTATTTTCTCTTCCAGTTCATAATATTAATAAATAATTCCCTCTCTTTATCATCTGCACAGTTCACCAGCAGATCACCTTCATATTCTGTGTAATACAATTTATATGACATATACCTAATTTGTAACGATTCAAAATATAATTCTAAATAAACCTTATTCACAGTTTCTTCTGCCACCAACTTATTATAAGCTCTGTTTACATGGCCTTTTTTTTGCAATTAATCAGGCCTTTATTGCCTTAATTCCCATGGACCTTCCATTCACATTAATTACATTACTCTCATCCATGGCTCCTTTATGTATTAGACTCAATTAATGAACACTTTATATACAAATTATAAAATGAGACACCGGTATAATTATTATATATGCACCAAATATCCTAGCCAAATATTTCCTGGCTTAGCAAAATAGTTATAGTAATTATTATTATTATTATTATTATTATTATTATTATTATTATTATTATTATTATTATTATTATTATTATTATTATTATTATCAGAATGAAGACAATTATCATTACTATCCCTAAATGAGCTTAGCAAATTAGCAATAATAGCAATTACAGCTCTAGCCTCACTGGGCTCGGCAATTAATTAATAAAATTACACAAATCCATTAATATTGCAAATGTATAAGAAATACAATTCCAGCCCCACTGGCCATGTAAATTCAATTAATTGTGTCAACTATAATCCACCACACAAACACCATTAAATAATTAAGTAATGTCAATTATATGTGATCCCAGCAATGCATTACTTTCAATCAAATCATTAAATTATTTTTTTCCTGATTACATATACGAGTTAGTTAGCACCAAAAGGGTTTTTGTGAATTATTATTATTATTCTTACGTGAGCATATTACCTGCAGGAGGTTTACAAGGAATTATCTGAATTATTACCTGCAAGTAATCTGGGTGAGGTAAGGGGGACTAGTCACAGCAGGTCGCCAAACTGTTACTCCCATGAAGCCCTCTCCCTCCCACCCTCCCAAAAAGCTAGACCTGACATTAAATTAATAATTACAATATTAAAACCAGCTACTCTGGTAAATTAAAATTGTGGATTGTATATGATTAGGCTTGCTGGGTACACAAATGAAATTCATATTATAACTTACTTGGTGTTGCAGCATATATCCTGATCTTCACTTCCCTAAGCTTAGCCTTAGCCCCTTTGGACTTCCCCTCAGAAACCACGTGCAACCGGGAGCCTTAATTCCTGCAATATTCAATCGTAATTAGTGTCCTGCCTGCACCTCAGAAATTCCTATATCCAAGAGGGTATGTATCCCCTAGTATAACTATGCAGACTCAGACACTAGCTTCCAGACTGCTCTGAGATACTGGTACTTACTGGGCATGCTCTGCCTGTTGCACATCGGGCCCACCGAACAACTCACTCACAATCTCCCCAGATACTGGCCAGAAATCTACGAGATAAAGGAGGTCTTGTCTTACTGTATGAGCCTGACGGAGGTCATCTACGGTACATCGAGGTGCCTCTACCAGATTTCCCCAGGTCTCAGATGTGAAGACACGTGGGGGCGCCGTCTGCTGATCACGGCATGTCTTGTCCAGTTGGTGTCTGTCTTAAGAAGAACGAGCTGGTCCCTCTTCCAGACCCTCGTCTCTTCGTTCAAACTAGGGCTGCCAGTTCTCCCTAGCTAACTTATCCTAGTGTTTGCCTACATTATCGGCCTATTACTACCTATGTTAAGGTCTTAGGTCTACATTATTATTATCTACAGTTGCCTTAGTAAACCTAATATTAATATACTAACAGTAAAACTACCTACTCCTTCCCTGAAGAGTAAATCTATAAATTAAATACATGGCTACCAACAATCCATCACCAACAAGAGAGAATGCTTTCATGTTTGGGTGGGGTATAAGGGCCATCCAGCTCAGCCGTCCCTTACGACCATGCTGGATCTGTCCTGTGGAACTTTAGGGACCAAATAAATTTCCACATTAGTTGAATTTTTCACGACATCCAGTGCCCACAAATTACAAATGGCATCTCCTTTCTGGCGTCACTACTGGCTATTCTACATCCTTCCTTACTCGAAATTTCTCGAAAGGGTCAAATCAGCATCACATTTTAATATGCAATTATTTTACTATTCATTTAGGAAATTTTGTACAAAATTTTCACACTTTATATATATATACTGTCAGTGGTTGTTGGGTCTCATAGTATGGTCTGGGATTAACTTTAAACTGTTATAAAGTATAATTAGATACATATTTATTTTTTTAATATTGTGTACAAAATTTTTGGAAAGTAAATATTTTATAAGTTTCTTTTTTTATTTTAAATTATATTTATATTTATTTAATGTGCTAAGAATACCCCTGTTTTTTGTCAAAAGTTAGAAAGTTAGTAATTTACTGTATAGTGCTATGATATTTTTTGTAGGTTAGGATGTAGGGATGTGTAGCAAATGACATTTACCTCAGTGCATGTACAGTCATGATTGAGAGTGGACGTGTCACAAGTCACTGTAGATAACCATCATTGTCACAGCCTGGGAATGAGATGTAAGGACAGGCTGGAGCCCTGGAGGATTATAAAAGGGCCAGCAAACAACTGGAAAGAGGTTGGAGCATTCCTGAAGTGTAAAGTTGTGAAATAAGTATATTATCATGATTTTAAGTATCTTGATTCTTGACTTGGGTGGCCATTAATAGTAATATTGGATACAGTGTTTGCATGTGTAATTATTAGATAGGATGTTTTTATGTACAGAATAGTTTGGTATTTATATTTAGGGATGTCTGTTTTTTGGATTATGTAATGGAGGTAACAGTTTTTGTGGTAACTTACAGTGTGTGTCTGTTAACTGCGGCAAACTATAAAATTTACTGAGATTATAACCGAGCAACTGTGAATGTGGTTTTTAATTTCCCCCAAATTAATCATAATAGTATTTATGCTGACAGTCATACATTAAATTTTACTATTTATTTATTAATATTTTATATGGTCCTCAGTGTTATTAAAACATAATCTATTCCTCATTCTTCCCGCCCCCTCACCTTTTATCAGCCAAGTCATGACATTTGTGCCAGTCATGGACAAATTGGTGCTGGCATGACAGACACTAAACTTCGCCAGTTACATGAGATGTCATTGCTTGTTAAAACCATTACTGATCGAGACTATGATACTGGAAGTAACATAAAAAAAAAGAAAATGGGTATACTAATAAGAATATTAGACATTAATCTAGCGACACTGCTTTTTCCTTTCAGTGTACATTCTTTGAATATTTTTTTTGATACACATGAAAGTTGCTTGTAGTCAACAACATGCGTAAACCAGGTATAATACAAGTGTCACGATGGAAAATCTATATTACCGCTTCAAAATCTATTTTACTACCATCTAGGTAATGTAGTTGATGCCATAATCGCTGATATTCCCCTTATAGTATCGTGGCTCTATACATATATAGTATGTCTTTATTTTCATATTTTAAATTCTAAATTTAATGCCCCAGTGCTTTATGTCTTTATAAACAATATTGGTTTTTGCATGAACAAAGTAAGAAAGCCACAGGAGGAAAATAAGTGTATTTTCTGTGGTGTTTTGGGACGTACCAGATAAATATGCTCATTCGATTAAAAACACTTGCATGAGGGCGCTCTTCTAAGAGCTTACCCGAGGTACATAAGTAATTCCCTTGCACGGCCTTGAACGGGATTAACTTGACTGATTACAAAGGAATCGAAAATATCTACTAATGAGTATATTTGATTTCAGGGCGAGTGTGGAGGTGTGGTTGCTTGTAGCAGGACTGGTGCTGGCGGCTTATGTATACTCTCGCTGGCGCCACAGCTACTGGTCGTCCCGTGGTATTCCCACCCCACCTTTTCTACCATTCCTGGGACACATGCATAAGAAGTTAGCATTCTTTCAGTCTCGATGGGAATATTTCGACGAGGTTAGTTCTCGCCATTCTATGGTTGTCATCAAAAGCTTCTGCAAATGATTTTAAGGGAAGTATGAAACTATATTTTTTTTTTGTAAATGAAATATGTCTTAATCACCATTATTATTATTATTATTATTATTATTATTATTATTATTATTATTATTATTATTATTATTATTATTATCATAATCAAAACCAAGCGCTAAACCCACTAGCGTCATACGGTGCTGCAGACAAGGGGTTGTTGCTAGATCAGAGAGTAGCGAAGGTGGAGAGGATAACAGAGGAAGAGATAGAAAGGGTTGAGAGGAGTGTTAAATGAAGTATTATCGAAGTTTGTGTAATAAATCGGTTGCTGTCAGAAAAGACAAAGAGGGAGTCTGAGTCAAAGGTGGGGCTGTCAGCAAGGAGGGAAGATAAAGTATGAATTCAAGAGTGGTGATGATGTCGGAGGTAAATTCTGTGTGCTCGACGATTAGACAAGACAGTCCAATGGAATATGGCAAAATATAATTGGAGCCTGACAATTTTCACAGGGTGGAACAGGGTACCTCTCTATGAGATACCCATGAGTAAGACGGGTTTGCCCGATGTGAAGACGGGAGAGCGTAGTCTCCCAACTTCGGCATCGATGAAAAGAAGGCCAGAAACCTAAATTTGGCTTGATAGAACATATTTGTTATGAGTTTTATCATACCAACATTGTTGCCAGTGGTTACGTAGGTGGTTAGAGAATACAGCAAAATGGTATGAGAATGAAATACCTCTATATGAAACTGGGGGGTTATGTACCATTGACCTTAGCAGAGTCCGTCTACTCACTGCCTTGAGCATCAACATGACCAGGGATCCAGCAGAAAATGACTTCTTTGTTTTTGCTAGAAATGCTGCACAACCAAAGTTGCATACGAAGAACTATGGGATGAGGTAAATCAAATTTTTTAATAGCTTGCAAAGCACCAAAGGTGTCTGAGACTACCACAAACGTTGAGGTAGGCACAGGTGCAATATGGATAACTGCAATGAGAACTACGTACAGTTCAGCTGTAAAAATGCAAGCCAAGTCTAATAAATGACCTTGCACAATGCTTTCTGGGAACATTGCTGTAAACCCGATACTGTCAGAAGATTTAGAACCATCAGTGTACACTGCAATGGCATGATAAATAATGAGACTGGAAGTGGTTGAGGAAAACGGAGCGAGAACCAATTATAGATATTTGAGGTTTCGTGTACGGCAGTGGGGAAAAATAGATATGAACCATTGAAACCTCTGAGGGGGGAGGGGAAGAGAAAAGTTAGATGCTAGATGAACATATAAAGGTGGCGTTACTATCCTGTATGTAGATGGATCGTGAAAGTTATCACAGCGGAGACAGTGGACATCACGGCGATCGTTCAAGGATGGAACATTTGCCTCTGCAAAGGCTCACGACAGGTGAGGAGCGAGAAGCACCTAAACATAGGAGCGAGAAGCACCTAAACATAAAAACAATCCCTGATGATGGATGTGATTAAGTTTAGAAAGAGTTGCGGGAGAGGCAGCGAAATATATTTGGTCGTCATAGCCTAGTTCCGATAAAATTAGGGCTGAATGCAGTCAAAGGAGAGTTCGACGATCCGTTTCCCCCCCTACGAAAAATAAACGAAGGTTTTAAGGAGGTTCAGGGGGCTATGGCAAGTTTCTTTCAGGGAGGTAATGTGAGGTTTCCAGGACAGATGGCGATCAAACAGAAGGCCGAGAAATCTGACCATATCACATTCAGGGATACAGGAGCCATACAGGTGCAGTGGAGTATCAGGGACAATAGAACATCTGGCAAAAGTAATTTGGTGCTTTTTAGCACCAGAAAAAATAAACCCATGAGTAGTGGCCCAATGGGAAACACGGTTGACAGCATTCTAGAGTGAGGCTGCTACTAGACAGAAGTCAGCACCTGTACAAGCTATAACAAAGTCATCAACGTAAAGTGATGACCAAATACTAGATTGGAGAACAGAGGCCAGATTATTTATAGCTAGCAGTAAAGAGTAGTTCTAAATACACATGCCTGAGGGACACCTTCAGCTTGGACAAAGTCCGGGGAAAGCAAATTAGTAACCCTAACATACAAATGTCTCTCAGATAAGAAGTTTTTAAGGAAAAGTGGCAGATTGCCTCGGAGGCCTAAGGAATGAGCTAGGACCAGGATGTTGTATCTCCAAGTTGTGTCATATCTCTTTTCAAGATCAAAAGAGATTATGATAACTGAGTAGTTACTAGCAAAGGCATTACGAACATAGGTATCTAAGCGGAGTAAGGGGTCAATAGTTGAGCAGCCATTATGAAAACCAAATTGACTAGTGGAGAGACTATGTGTCTCACCAAACGTCTATAAACTAGACGTTCCATCAGTTCAAATTGCCAACATAGGCATCGAGGAGGGCGATAATACGAATGGAAAGTAAGGAGGGTAGGAAAATGATCGCTTTCATGTAAATCTGGGAGCACAGACCAGGTAGAGTTGAGTGCAGTTGATGAGGAGCAAACTGAGAGAGAGAGAGAGAGAGAGAGAGAGAGAGAGAGAGAGAGAGAGAGAGAGAGAGAGAGAGAGAGAGAGAGAGAGAGATTTAGTGCGAAGGTCAAAATGGGGAAGAGAAGTGAGAAAAGCCTTTGACTGATCGACACGAGAGTCACAATGAGACCCCCAGTGAAAATGATGAGCATAAAAATCACCTAATAACAAAAGAGGTGGTGTAAGGAAGAAACCAGAAATGCAACTTCTAGAATAGCTAATGCTAGAGAAGGAGAAAGTTACAAAGAGCAGACTGTATACTATTTGTTCAAGAAGATGCAGGCTGCAGTGTAATGCAGCGAAGTATGAACAAAGATCTGATGGTGTGGTATACCAGTGCATATGAGACGTGTACTTTAAAAGTTCCATCGGAAAAATGATCCGATGAGTGCAATTAAATATAGCCCAAGGCAGGATGGCTAGCAACGGAATATAATTTAGGTTCTTGTAAACAGACACAAACAGAGAAAAACTGGGAGAGCAACACTCGAAGTTCACCCCGATTACCCCTGAGGCATCGAATATTCCATTTTAAATAAGTCATGATTTGCGAAGAGAAGTATACTGGTAACATGAAGCAGCAGGTGTCTCCGGACTAGGAGGGCTAGCAAAGTCTACATCTGGAGGTAGTGGAAGACGAGTCAGCAGCTAAGGATTAAACGCTGCAAAAAAAGAAGTTTAGAAAAGTGAGGAGGAGAAGGAGTGATGGGAGGTGGATCGGTGTCCATCATTAGTTTTGTCTCTTCAGTATATTCGGAGATAGCCTCAAGCGTTTCAGAGGACAAGGAAGTTGCAGATAGTATGGCATAGAGATAGAAGGGGGGGGGTGAGTAAAGATCGGACAGATGATGGAAGTTACCAAAGAAGGGGGGGGGATGAGAGGTTAGAATTAACTTTGGAAGAAACTTGGGAGGGGACAGGAGAGGAGGGAACTGTACGAGGGGGTGGATGAACCTCCACACCTGTAACAGAGACTGGAAAGGTACAGAGACCAGAAAGGAAAAATGTTTGCTAAGGATAAGTGAAGGAGGGGTTAAATGAGATTTGAACTTTGGAGATGTTTTAGGCTTTAGAGAAGCAGAGAGGCGAAGGGAAGGTGTAGTTGTGGGAAGTCTTGTAGATACAGAATCATGTGAGCGAGATGAAGACAGTATGAGGCGATGGAGTCCAGGGCAAGGTAACTGTGAAAGTTGTGACCAAAAAGGAGATTGTGGAAATAGGTACCACCGAGGAAGCCTTGTAGTAACTCTAGAATAAGAAAGTTTTGGAATTCTCCCTTGGACGCAGAGATTAGAGACTGCCATGGCGTAAGTAAAACCTTCTTTCTCTTTGAGAAGCAGATTTATCGTTCTGTTAAGTAAAAGTGGCAATGACGAGAATAAGCCGGGTGAGACTCATTACAATTAAGGCCAGAAGGAGGTAGGCTGCAGGATATACTGGTGTGGTCGGCAGACCCACAGACTGAGCATTCTACCATGGACCTTCAGTATTTCGCTTGGTGGCCGAAGCCAAAGTGCCAGCAATTTCCACACTGTTGTAGTGTAGGGATCAACTCTCGGACTTGCAAACGGTGTCCTGCACAATGAACTGAAGATGGAAGTTCTCGGCAGCCAAAAGCTAAGCTAGTTATATTGCAGGGGTAAAGTCTCCGCTCGTGAGCAGGTAGTACGTAAGTGTCCACTTTGAGAATTGGGAAGTCTTGGAGCTCAAGCTTCTTCAGAATGTTGGCATCACATGTTCGGAAATCACATTGAACAATTGTATGAGACAGAACTATAGTACCACTGAAAAACTGAGAGAAGTGTGTTTTCGAATTGTGACAGGAATATCATCTATGGAGGAAAGAAGGGAAAGATTGTGAGCCTAGCAAGCATTTCGTACCATGACGATGCGTGCACCACTCGAAGAGCATGAAATGAAATATTTTGACCAACATTGTGCAGGAGTGCCTTGCTGATACTATGATCGGGAAGATAGTCAGTGGGAGATGTCGGTTGCAGAGTGAAAAACGTAGTCCATTGTGTACTTTGAAATGTAATGTGTAAAGGGAATAAGTGTCGTGCTGATCTCTTCTGGAAAGAGTGAGAAGTAATCGAAGCAGTGTCATCTGATAATGATCGTTTAGGTGTTGGACAGGAGGTGGTCCACCATATGATGGGCGGGCAATCTGAAAATCGTTGCACCATAGAGGGAGAAGCCGGAAGCATAGCCAATGACTTGCGGAGGTCAGATGTATCAAAGGAGTCAGGCGGAACCTCAGTACCAGGAGCAGGCAACGAAATGTTACCCACAAAAGGTACTGGGGTGTTAGAAAGGTCTGAAGAATGGTCCGATAACGAGGTAGGGTAGTGAAAGGGCGCCGCAGCAGACAGGGGTCCTGGAGGTGTAGTTTCATAAATCTGGGATTCCATGCTTAGGTTACTTTTTTTTTTTTTGTTTTTTTCCCCAAAAAAAGGAAAAAGAAAAAAATGGGGGAACATGGAGGTGTAGCTCCTAGGAGGAATGAAAGAGTTGTAGATCCCCTTTGCACTCAAGAGGATCTCAATGCGGCCAGTAGTGCAGATGCTGGTAAACCGGCAATATAGGAAAGCAACCTCACATCCACCGAATCACCTCAGTAGACAAAAGAGAAGGCGGTCGTAAACCCACCACTAGGCATACCTCCTTGGTGTAGGCATACCTCCTTCGGCCACCACCCCCTGGAATCCGACTGGCAGCCTCCAGATACACACCCATCACCGAAAAGACATCGTAAGCTGCCCCTCGGGAGACCCGAGAGGGATCGGGTCATCTCTAGATGATCCAGATTTTATGACAAACTACACCACCACCAAGGACCTCAACGGAATGGGATGGACAACGATACTCTTTCCCCAACTTAGGAACGGGAGTACCCCAAAGGCCAAAAACAGGAAAGGGAGAGGGGAGGGATGAGGAAAGGAGGAGGGAAGGGGAGGATGGGGCTGGGAAGGGAGGAGTGGGGGTATTTAGGTTTAGTCGGAGGAAGAAGACTGAAAGGTTCGATTCCTCATACCAGTAGCTTCTTCGTGCCTTGTTTAAGAACCTCCCTTGAAGAGGTATTTACCACCAAATACCAAATATATAATAATTTTAATACATGAAAAGTATAAAATTTATCTGAATAAAGTCAGAGTATTGGGATTAATTTGTTCACATTGTAATTACTGACTATACTTACAGGTATATCACAAGTACGGTGGAGCATCGCTATGTGGCCTCTATGATCTGTTTCTTCCTGTCCTAATGATTGGTGATCCAGTCCTTCTCAAAGGCATTCTTGTTAAAGACTTCGATCACTTTGTTGACCGACAGATATTTCGGGCAGAAGAAGGAAGCATTACTAATAAAATGCTAATCAGAAAGTCCGGAGATGAGTGGAAGGCACTTCGAGCCATCATGACTCCGACATTCACCTCTGGCAAGATACGTGGGATGTTCCCTCTCGTCTGTAACAAGGCTGACACTCTTGTCTCTTTTACTCTCAAAGAAGCCGCTCAGAAACCTTATATTGATATGAAGGATATCTTTGGACGGTTTACTATGGACACTATTGCTTCCTGTGCTTTTGGTATTGAATGTAATTCTTTTAAAAATGAAGAACCAGAGTTTGCCAAAAGGGCAGCAGCTTTTTTTGGGTCATCACTTACAAGGGTTATCAAATTTACTCTTTTTTCCATGTACCCAAGGATTTGTAATGCTCTGGGCGTGAAAATAGACACACCTTCTATAAAATTCTTCACAAGAGTAGTGAAGGGGATTATAGCAGCACGGAAGGCTGGTC
The DNA here is from genome assembly GCF_038502225.1 of Cherax quadricarinatus. Lineage (NCBI taxonomy): Eukaryota > Metazoa > Arthropoda > Malacostraca > Decapoda > Parastacidae > Cherax > Cherax quadricarinatus. Next base: position 14,890,838 of record NC_091311.1, on the reverse strand, counting down.
AAAAAAGGGAAGATTACCTGGACATTCTCCTGGATACACAAAGTGGTCATAATTCTCCAACTACTGCCCATGAAAACCACACGAGCATCACTCACGACTCTTCAGTCACCGAAATAGACAAAAAAATCGCCCCTCTATCTAAGCAAGGTCAGTCTTAATATATTAGCCGTTATTTTATAATCCTAACAATACCACAGTATTAAAATATTATATAATAGAAACATCGTTGAGGCAGGCTTTGGCTGTTTCATCATTAAACTAATCATAGGAATAAGACACATATGCACTATCAAAACATTTCTAGAAGAGTATCAACACTAGTGTTCTTTTCAATCCTAATGAAGAGACATCTAAAACTATAACATGTATAATTAAGAAAGATCCAGTGTTACCCAGAGAAAAAAGGTAGAGTGGTGATATCACGGATTGAACCAAGATGCCTTCCATTGAGCAACTTTACCAACAGCTTAAGGAAGAATTGAGGATGGTGAAGATGAAGATTCGGCGACTGACCGAGGAAAACAAGAAGATTCGTAGTAGTCCTCCTGTTTTGAGTCCTCAGGTCAAGAAGGGAAACTGGTCAGTGGCTGGACAGCAGGGAACGAAGTTGACGATCAAGAAGACGAATGGAAAGGTAGAAACGATGAAGAAGAAAGAGACTGCTGTGGAAACTGTTGTGGAAACATCTAATACATTCTCAGTGCTACCCGACGAACGTGAGTCGACTACTGGGAATGTCACGACGAACGACACCAAGGAAGGTAAGAATATTGTTGTTGTTGGGGATAGCCAAGTTAGGTATATGGATAGGGCGCTCTGCTTGAAGGACAGGAGTAGGAGACAGAGGGTTTGCTTTCCTGGGGCTGGGATGGAGGATATTGTTAGCCATCTGGATGACATCATGAGAGGTAATGGGAGCAATCCTATTATCTGTCTCAGTGCTGGAGGCAACGATGTTGGCAGACGTAAGATTGAAGACCTGATTAGCAGGTATAGGTCAGCAATAGAAATAATTAGGAGGAAGGGTGGGAACCCTGTCATATGTGGTATTTTGCCAAGGAGAGGAGTTGGAATGAATGGTTGTCCAGGGCAATTGGTGTCAATTGCTGGTTGGACAAATACTGTAAGGAAAATGCGGTAACATTCATTGACAACTGGGACCTCTTCTATGGCAGAAATGACATGTATGCCAGGGATGGGGTTCACTTATCTAGGTCTGGGGTGGGGGCACTGGCAACTGCAGTGGAGGGAGCTGTTAGGACTTTAAACTAGGAATAGTTAGTGGTATGGGTTTTGGCAGGAAAACAGTGAAGTCCCAGTGTAGTAATATTATGAGTTCTAGGGGAACTAGTAATAAGCAGAACGAGGTAGATATTGAAAAGCCAGTGACACTGGGTGATAAGGACAGTAATAGGTTTAGTAGAAAAACAGAAATGAGCAGGAAGGGTAAAGAGAAAGGAGAGTCTTTCAGTGTTTATTATGCTAACAGCCGTAGTGCTAGGAATAAGATGGACGATAGTTAGGTAAGACACATATGCAACAGTTAGGTATCTTTATTTCGAAACGTTTCGCCTGCACAGTAGGCTTCTTCAGTCGAGTACAGAAAAGTTGATAGAAGCAGAAGAGACTTGAAGACGATGTAATCAGTCCATCACCCTTAAAGTTTTGAGGTGGTCAGTCCCTCAGTCTGGAGAAGAGCATTGTTCCATAGTCTGAAACAATATGGAGTTGAAGTGACAAGATGGAGCCTTATATAGCGCCAGGAGGTGAGACGTAGGTCACTAGTAGAACGCAGATGTTGGGAGGTCAGGTCCCTCTCAAATCCAGCCGTTCTCACTAGTAGAGGTTGTCGAAGTTGACTTCAGGTCTGTACCAAGATACCCTTGTGTTGCAATGTCTGACAGATTGAACATTAAAATGGTATAAAATACCGACAGGTTGTTAGGTAAGACACATATGCAACAGTTGGGTATCTTTATTTCGAAACTATGGAACAATGCTCTTCAGACTGAGGAGTCAAACAGGAGTCAAGGTCAAGAACCTCCTGCACCCCTACCTCAACGAAGAAACAGAAACAAGAGGAACAGGAGACGTCAGCAGGGTACATCTGGTCAATGCGATCAGCAGGCGGCACTAAACGAGCCTCCACCGGCCATAGCACGACGATGCAGGCACTCCTTACCTGGCACAGGCACTTTGCAGGCTCAACTGGCACCTCACCAGCAGATCCCGGCTACCCAACCTGGTATACAGCAACAGACCACGGTGCATACAATAAAGAAATCCAACCCTCAGCAGTCCCTACAGACCACAACAGCCCAGATAATATCCACTGTTTTGAATCCAACCCCAAAGCAGTCCCTCACCAGGGAGGATCTCGTAGCACTCATAAAGGTGTTCACGGATTTTATTTGCAACACAATCAACTCCACGGAACAACAGAGCGTATTCCGTCAGATGGTCAGTACGCTCCTGAGAGTGTGCTTACTGACCGAGGAGGAGACAGTGGATGCCATGAATTTGCAGGTTCTCAGAGTGGGCAGGACTCAGTCTCCAGCTCAGGAAATAACAGCGATGGAATAACCTCGGTACCAAATCACACCCTCAAGGTCCTACAATGGAACATTCAGGGCCTAAGGAGCAAACAGCACCTCTTGCTGGAGGCAGTAATTCGGGATCGGGTTGACATCGTCTTGCTGCAAGAAACTCTGACTGTCCCGACTATGTGCCCAAGACTACCCGGTTTTGCTGGGTATTTTCGGCACATGAACCCGGGCGTTCACTGCAGAGGCACAGCTGTATTTGTATCCAATACAATACCTCACGAGGTTATAGCCAACCCTGTGGACTGTGGGGAGGATGTCGAGGTACAGGCCATCCTTGTGCACATACCTGGGGCGCCCATTACCATCTATAACATCTACAAGAACCCAAGACACACCCTCGACATTGCAGAGCTCCTCGCACTAGCACGCACTGAGTGTATTATTGTGGGTGGAGATTTCAACGCACATCACCCAGTGCTGCACTCTCGCTCAGCAACCAATGCTGCTGGCAGACACATAGCAATGCTCCTACACGATATTCCAGAGGTAAAGTTGCTAAACAATGGAGATCCCACACACCTGTTGGGTGGCTGCCTCGACCTTACCTTCGGGTCAAGACAACTCGCAGCAGGAGCCACATGGGAAACTCATCCTCACCTTGTCAGTGACCACTTTGCAGTGATCACCGCCTTCAACATCAACAGGCCTCCCACAGTTGTGCTGCCTCCTAGATGGGACGTAAAGAGGACCAACTGGAAGGTGTTCCAGGATTATCTTCATGACTGGTGGTCCACATACTCTCTATCTGAAGACTGTGATACGGCTGAACAGGAGCTAATCACTGTTCTCACCCAGGCAGCAGAGTGCGCAATTCCAAAGAAGTACGCAGGACGCACTCACAAAAGAGACTGGTGGTTCTACAACGACGAGGTGTGGGAGCAGAACCACCGCATCAACTCTTTTAGGAAGCTATACAGGAGTAACCCTACGGCAGAGAACAGGAATACTCTGAGAGCCATTGTGCAGCATGCCCGCAGAGTCTCTCTCAGAGTAAAAACTGAGAAATGGCTGGAGTGGTGCTCAACATTCGGGCATCACACCACCTTATCTGAGATATGGGGCAAGCTCAACATAGCAACTGGCAAGAGCAAGCCGAGGCCACCAGCACACCCGAACCCATCCCAGGAAGCTGAGAAACTAGTGGAGCTTTTAACTTCCAGGGGAGCCTCCACTCAGCTCCCACAGGACATCCGGAATATACAGATGGATCTTCTGCCACAGCGCCAGCTAACGATACAAGCTGCATGTGAGTTGGAAGATGTGACTGATGAAGACCTCACGGACATGGAACTCCGACGTGCCATTAAGAACACAGGTGACACTGCCCCGAGCATCGATGGTGTTACGTACTCCATGATTGCACGGGCTGGGCAGAGTGGATGGAAGGCCATGCTAGACGTCATTAACAAGTCGTGGAGGGCCAGGACACTCCCAGCAGCTTGGAAGAAAGCTACCATCGTACCAATTCCAAAGCCCAAGGACCCAGGCAGTATGAGACCAATATCGCTGACCAGCTGCTTAGCCAAGACTGCTGAGAGGATGGTGTTAAACTGCCTCCTATGGAAACTTGGACCCTCTCATCATCACATATTTGGCTTCACCAAAGGAGTGGGTACAGCAGAGTGCATAACCACTCTACTAAGCCAGATTGCTGATAGTAACAAAAAACCTAGTATCGTCGTCTACCTCGACCTTGAAAAGGCATTTGAACTAGCCAGCCCCACAGCAATTCTGGCAATACTAGCTCGGAAGGGAATCAAAGGACGCCTCCTGGCTTGGATAGAGTCCTACCTTATGGGCAGGCAGGCCTATGTCAGCTTTCAGGGACACTACTCCTCCTTTAAAATCCTGGAAAACGGTACGCCACAAGGAGGTGTGCTCAGTCCTACCCTGTTTAACATCCTTATGCAGGAACTTGTGAGCCTTCCCTTTCATAGTGGTACACAGCTCCTCAGCTATGCTGATGATCTTGCACTCATAGTGAATGGGAAAGGCAATTTAGAGCGACAGGCTCAGAGAGCTTTGGACCTAATTACACAGTCTTGCAAGGAACTAGGCCTCAAGATCTCGGCCGAGAAATCTCTTGCAATGATGTTCAAGGGACCAGATCCTGTGAATAGATTACGTATTCAGGATATAGCACTTGAGTGGACAGGCTCCTACCTGTACTTGGGAATCTACATTGATAAAAAGCTGACCTTTCAGAAACAGGCCGAGTATGTCAGGTCACGTGCTCTACCCAGACTCAACGCCATGAGAGCCATGACGAGGCACCGTGCAGGGGCAAGCAAAGATGTACTTCGCTTGTACTATATACAAGCTATACGCTCGCTCATTGACTACGGTGCACCGGTGTTAGCTCATCTCTTCCCGCAGAGCAGGCAAAGGGTGGAGGTCATACAAAATCAGGCGATAAGAACTATGCTTGGGGCCCCCATCTGGACCAACACAGTATGTCTCAGATCTGAGGCCCGGCTTCCTTCCTTGGCTGACAGAGTAAGATACATAAACGCCTGCAAAGTGGCCACGATTCTGCACCGGCAGCAAGGAACCCCACAAAGGAGACGGACATTGGCAACCATGACACAAGATCCCATACTCTTCACGGACTACTGGATTCGTTCGTTTTTTGCTGCTGGGCGGAAGCTGCTGCCTATACAACTTCTCCTTGAGAAGAGTTGCGACCTTCCTGTTGCTGGGTACCATCCACCACCTCTCTGGCGTCCAGATCCAGCCGATGTTTGCATCATGAAGCTACCCATCTCTAAGCGTCTGTGCAGTCAGAACACCCTCACCAATCATGCTGAGACAAGCATGGCACTGGCAGAGGGAGGCACATGTGCAGTGTATTTCACAGATGGTTCTGTCGACCCTGACGGGAAGAGAGCAGCAGCTGGACTGTACCACAATGGTCACACACAAGGCTGGCGACTCCCTGACCACTGCACGATTCTTCAAGCTGAGCTGGTGGCGATTCAGCAGGCATTGTCACATGCCCTACGACATCGACTCCGACCTGTCATACATGTTGATTCCACCTCTGCAATCAATGCCCTCTCCCATCCTCAACCACAGGACAATGTTCACCTAATCACATCGATCCTGAGCATAATGACAGCCTTAGAAGTTCAGGGTAACAGATCGACATTGAACTGGATCCCCAGCCATGCTGGCATCCGGGGAAATGAGGCGGCAGATGATGCAGCCAAGGCAGCAACAGACTATCTACATGTTGGGATTACTGTCCCAATCAGCCTACGACAGACGAAACTGGTGGCTGCCAGAGCCATGAAACTTATGGGGGAGGTCTTAGGTGATACCCCATCTCAACAGTGGTACCAAGCAGCGACTCAGGGAGAACCCCCTCCATATGATAGAAGCTGGTCCAGAGCGCAGTGTACCGCCATCCATCGGCTTCGTTTGGGCTTTCCCACAGCCAAGATGATGGTAGACAAGGCTGAGGAGATGTGCCAGTACTGTCAGCACGTTGTTCAGCGGCCCCTAACACACTATCTTCTGGAGTGCAAAGTTACTGAGACACTCCGCAGGCAACTAGGAGTGATATTCCCTCCCGAAGAGGACTCAGAGATGACTGCGGCCACACTAGTGTACCATGGAGTCAACGGACCAGACAAGCTGTTACCTGTGATAACGACATATCCTCCTCCTCGCTATTGTCCATAGTTAGGAGTACATACGGTGTTGTCGCTTATGAGATGCACCAGTTGAACTGACCAGGAGAGTGCTTGAGCAGCATATGTCGCATCATTGTAGAAACCTTTCTCCCTCGGGAGCCAGAGACGGGTCATCGCAAGATTGAGACCCGTGCCAGGACTACGGTCTTGGCGAACATTATACATACATACATACATACATACATACTTCAACTCCATATTGTTTCAGACTATGGAACAATGCTCTTCTCCAGACTGAGGGACTGACCACCTCAAAACTTTAAGGGTGATGGACTGATTACATTGTCTTCAAGTCTCTTCTGCTTCTATCAACTTTTCTGTACTCGACTGAAGAAGCCTACTGTGTAGGCGAAACGTTTCGAAATAAAGATACCTAACTGTTGCATATGTGTCTTACCGAACAACCTGTCGGTATTTTATACCATTTTAATGTTCAAGATGGACGAGTTGAGATTAGTTGCTAGTGCAGGTAACATTGATGTATTTGCCTTAACTGAGACGTGGTTTAATTCAAAAAGTCGGGACATGCCTGCGGAATGTCACATTCAGGATTTCAAATTGTTCCAAGTAGATAGAAGTATCGGGAAGAGGGGTGGGGTGGCATTGTATGTCCGAGATCGCTTGAACTGTTGCATAAAAACGGGTATTAAGTCTGAAGTAACACATACAGAGTCTATTTGGATAGAATTTTCAGAGGGGCATGAAAAACTGATTTTAGGTGTGATATACCGTCCCCCAAACTTAGATAGGGACCAAGGGAGACTACTATGGGAGGAAATTGTTAAAGCCACAAGGCACGATAATGTAGTAATTCTAGGAGACTTTAACTTCAGTCATATTGATTGGAATTTCTTGACTGGAAATTTAGAATCATACGACTTCTTAGAGGTAGTTCAGGATTGTTTTTCGAAGCAGTTTGTGACAGAACCTACAAGGGGAAATAACCTGCTTGACTTAGTTCTGGCAAACAATGAATCCCTTGTTAATAATTTAGAAATTTCAGAGGAACTGGGTGCTAGCGACCACAAATCAATTACATTTAGCATTGAATGGAAGTACGATAGTAGCGATAACTCAGTAACAGTCCCAGATTTTCGCTTAGCAGATTACGATGGGCTTAGAGAACACTTATCATCTGTTGACTGGGGTAACGAAGAGAGGTATCAATATGAGAGTTTTCTAAACACTATACATGCTGCTCAAAGAACGTTTATTCCGTATAAAGAAATTAGATCAAATAGAAATGACCCAAAATGGATGAATAATAGGCTCAAATATCTACTAGGGCATAAGAAAGGAATTTATAGGCGTATCCAAAGAGGTGAGGGTCATCTTATGAATCAGTATATTGACATTAAGAGGGACGTTAAAAAAGGGATAAGAAAAGCTAAAAGGGGCTATGAAATTAAAGTTGCTAGGGATTCTAAAACTAACCCAAAAAGTTTTTTCCAGGTCTATAGAACAAAAGTTGGAAACATAAACACATATGCAGTTTAATGTGATCCTTTATTGACAACGTTTCACCCACACAGTGGGCTTCTTCAAGTCACACACAGATCTGTGTGTGACTTGAAAAAGCCCACTGTGTGGGTGAAACGTTGTCAATAAAGGATCACATTAAACTGCATATGTGTTTATGTTTCCATTGTGTCGGTATTTTATACCATTTATTTTCAGAACAAAAGTTAGAGATAGGATAGGTCCCCTTAAAAATAGCCATGGGCATCTTACTGGGAAAGAGAATGAAATGTGCTCGATTTTAAATAATTATTTTCTCTCGGTTTTTACACAGGAAGACACTAACAATATTCCAGTAATTAATTTTTATAGTGGGCCAGAAGAAGATAAATTATGTAACATCACAGTCACTAGTGAAATGGTTGTGAAGCAGATAGACAGACTGAAGCAAAATAAGTCGCCGGGAAGATGGCTAATGTAATTCCTATTTTTAAAACAGGGGACAAGTCGTTACCGTCAAATTACCGCCCAATAAGCCTGACCTCAATTGTAGGCAAATTACTAGAGTCAATTATAGCTGAGATTATAAGAAGCCATCTCGATAAGCATAGCTTGATTAATGATACTCAGCATGGATTCACAAGAGGCCGGTCTTGTCTAACTAATTTATTAACTTTCTTCAGTAAAGCTTTTGAGGCTGTTGACCGCGATAAAGAATTTGATATTATTTACTTAGATTTTAGTAAGGCTTTTGATAGAGTTCCGCACCATAGACTGTTAAAGAAAGTGGCAGCTCATGGCATTGGGGGAAAAGTGCTCTCGTGGATCGAGTCATGGCTCACAGACAGGAAGCAGAGAGTGTCCATAAATGGGGTTAAATCCGAGTGGGGATCTGTAACAAGTGGCGTTCCACAGGGATCAGTCTTGGGGCCGTTGTTGTTTATAATATACATCAATGATCTTGATGAGGGAATTACTAGTGATATGAGCAAATTCGACGATGACACAAAGATAGGTAGGATAATTGATTCAAACGTAGATGTTATGGAACTTCAGGAGGATTTAAACAAACTCTATTCTTGGTCAGAAAAGTGGCAGATGCAGTTCAATGTAGATAAATGCAAGGTTCTGAAGCTCGGGAGTGTCCATAACCCTAGCACTTATAAGTTAAATGATGTAGAACTTAGCCATACAGATTGCGAAAAGGACTTGGGGGTTATGGTGAGCAGCAACCTTGTTAGGTAAGACACATATGCAACAGTTAGGTATCTTTATTTTGAAACGTTTCGCCTACACAGTAGGCTTCTTAAGTCGAGTACAGAAAAATTGATAGAAGCAGAAGAGATTTGAAGACGATGTAATCAGTCCATCACCCTTAAAATTTTGAGGTGGCCAGTCCCTCAGTCTGGAGAAGAGCATTGTTCCATAGTCTGAAACAGACTATGATGTTGAGTGTCTGACAAGTTGTGTAAGAATGGTATATAATACCGATAAGATAAAAATTAAGGCACATGTGCAACATCTGGGTATCTAATAAAGATACCCAGATGTTGCACATGTGTCTTAATTTTTATCTTGTCGGTATTATATACCATTCTTGCACAACTTGTCAGACACTGCAACATCATGGAATCTTGATTCTGAGGACATGTACATAACCTTCACGACTACGACAACTACTACTACAACTAACCCATCTCTTTGGGAAGGACCTACTTCCACTGGGGAATCCCGCCTACCAGTGAATATGCCCTCGTCTGCTACACCTGACGTTACTATATAAGCGCCAGGCTCCTTTCTTCTGCTTCAGAATCTCCACGATTATGGTGCTCTTCGCATCTACTCCTAGGTTGAGGGACTGATTACCTCATCTTCTGTATATAGTCCTACTGTTTTCAAGCTATGTCCTAGAATTTGTATTGATAAAGCCACTGGATGGCGAAACGTCTACAATAAAGATACCCAGATGTTGCACATGTGTCTTAATTTCATCTTGTCGGTATTATATACCATTCTTGCACATGATTTAAAGAGTCGGGATATGATTGCTGAGTGTAATATTCAAGGGTTTAAGCTCTTCCATATGGATAGATGTGATGGAAAGGGGGGAGGAGTTGCATTATATGTTCGAGAAAATATTAACTGTTGCATAAAAAAAGGTATAAAAATAGATGGAACACTAACAGAATCTCTTTGGGTAGAGTTTGTAGAGGTCAAGAAAAACTGATTCTATGTGTAATATACCGACCTCCAGGCTTGAATCACGATAGAGGGAGACTTCTTTGGGACGAAATTGTTAGGGCTTCTAGACACAATAACTTAGTGATAGTAGGGGATTTTAACTTTAGTCAAATTGACTGGAATTCTTTGACCGGTAATCTAGAATCCAGTGACTTTATGGAAACAGTTCAGGACTGTTTTCTGAAGCAGTGTGTAAAAACGGACAAAAAATAATCATTAAATAATGAACACATTTCCAGTTCGTTATCTGTCAGCTGTCCATTCCCAATTTTCAGAGGTCCTACTTTTTCCTTCACCTTCGTCCTATACACTTGAAAGAACCCCTTTGGATTAGTCTTTGATTTATTAGCAACTCTAATTTCATAGTCACGTTTAGTCTTTCTAATCCCCATTTTTACTTCTCTTTTAAACTGGACGTATTGGTCAGTAAGGTTAACTTCTCCTCTTCTGATGCGCCTATAAATTCCCCTTTTCTCCCCTAATAGATGCTTTAGCCTCCTGTTAATCCATTTGGGATCGTTATTATTAGACCTAATTTCTCTCTGGGGAATGTATATACTTTGAGCTCGGTGTACATTATTAAGAAAAAAAATCATAAATGCAAATCCCTTCATAATCATAAGTATGATCATCGTCAATAAAATCATTAGCTAGATAACCCCAATCGAGATTTGACAGGTGTTCCCTAAGTCCATTGTAATCGGCAGAACGAAACTCTGGAATTTTTACCGTATTATCATTATTCTTGTATTCCCAGTTAATGCTGAAAGCGATGGATTTGTGAACACTTGCGCCAAGCTCTTCAGTGTTCTCCAGATTATTTACGAGTGTTTCTTTATTTGAAACACTCGTAAATAATTTAGAAATGTGCATTTAGAAGCTACTCTAAATGCACATTTGAAGAAATCTGAAAATACCTTCAAAGAAATCTTAAAGAAAAATTTCTATGAGGACAATCTTCAAGGTACTGTGAATAAAGAGGAGGATTTGAAATCCTTATACAGAGAAGCTAACAAGGAGATGAAAGTAGCAAATATGCCTCTAAGGATGTGGAATACTAATTCAAAGCAATTAAGGGAAATTATCAAATAAGATTTCCCTGAAACTGAAATTTCTGATTGCAACAATATGCTGGGACTTAATTGGAACATAGAGGAAGATACTTTGAACACAGCAGAAACAAGTAGTGTAAATACTGCAGACACAACAGAAATAGTTATTGATGGATCTAAATACTCATCTTTGGGTAAACTCTTAAGAGTTACAGCTCTTGCCTTTAAATTCAATAAAGGAATAAAACCTAATTATGAATATTTTGAACCCATTAAATACTGGGTGAAATTAATACAGAAAGATGTTTTCTCCGCAGAATATAAATTTCTGGAAACACAAAATAAATCCTCAAAGAAACCTGTTATGATTAAGTCTTTAAGACTTTATCTCGGCTCAGAAAAGATTATAAGACGTCGAGGAAGAATTCATAATTCTTCACTACCTAAAGAAGCCATACATCCAATATTGATCCCCAAGAATCATTTGCTAACAAAACTGATTGTTCAAAACGCCCACAGTAACGTGTTACATGGTGGGGTAACTGACACACTTTGTCATATACGACAATCCTACTGGATACCTCAAGGTAGACAAAGTGTGAAAAAACAAATAAGGGACTGTATTACTTGTCATCACTACGATATGCGAGTATGTCAGTATCCAGGTCCACCTCCATATCCCTCTGAAAGACTTTGTCATATCATTCCATTGGAGGTGACAGGTGTAGATTACACTGGACCAATAATTTTAACCAAAACAGTTGACAAAGTTCCCATCAAGGTGTACATCTGTTTGTTCACTTGTGCTACAACTAGAGCAGTACAAAGTAGCCACTGACATGTCTTCTGAAACCTTTATCAAATTATTCAGAAGGTTTGCAGCCAGAAGGGCATGTCCCAGACTAATGATTTCAGACAATGCAACGAACTTTGTTGCTAGTGCTGCTTATATAAGCAAGATCTTTGATCAACCAGAAGTAGGACAGATGTTGAATCAACGCAGTTGTCGTTGGAGATACATTCCTCCTAAATCTCCCTGGCACGGCGGATTTTATGAAAGAATGATCGGCATTGTGAAATGTTGTTTAGAGAAGACTCTTCATCGTCAGAGAATCGACTTAGAAGAATTCCGTACAGTTATAACGGAAATAGAAAATGGAGTCAACAACGAACCTCTAACTTATGTTACCGATGATCTGGACAATTTAGAAGTGTTAAGTCCATATCATTTACTCTATGGCAGAAGGCTCGAACCTGTTCCTCCCATGAATGATAAAGAAATCATAGAGGATCCTACTTATTTCGAACCTGAGCAACTCAGACGTAAATTCAAAAATCTCATAAAGACGTAAATTCAAACACCTTAATAATCTGATTGAAAGTTGGGAGAAAATTTGGCGAGAAGACTATCTCACCTCATTAAGAGAACACTTCTATGGAGATGGTGTTCCTGAAAATCATAAGCCCTTAAGACCTGATGACATAGTGATTATTGACAATGATGGTCCAAGGTCTCACTGGCCACTTGGAAAAAAAAATTGTGACCATGTATCCTGATGCAAATGGAATCATCAGTCGATGTTTTAAGCAAAGGTGTAGTGAATAAGCGGACAATAAATAAACTAGTGCTGTTAGAAGTACAGTGTTGAAAATAAAATCAGTGACTCTCCAGAAACCACACAGACTAAAGCTGTTCAGAAAAGACAAGCAGCAGTGGTGGCGAGTGAGAAAATCAAATTAATGTTAAGTGATGAATAGTTCACCTGCAGCGATCCTCCGCCGCCCCACAGTGTGAAGAAATTTTCTCTAGGAGGGGGTATCAGCCCCCTTCAGTCCCTTTCAGCCCCTTTCAACCCTGAAGATTTCAGCCCTCTCAGAAGGGGCAAATATCTTGCTACTGCTACAGCAAGTAATTGATCCCAGATGTAATACGAGTATGTGACGTGGTCAAGCGACCGCCGCTCCTTGCAAGAGTCCAGTGTTGCAAAGTGTAGTTGTGAGAGACAGTCCATCTCTTACTTTAGCAGGACAATTAAGGAAAATCCTGCTCCCATTTTATTACCATAGTAAAGACAGTGTACATTGTTGTCTATGCTTAAGACAGCAAGAATCAAGCATTCTGCTTTGCTTCATCGAGGAAGTTTGGCAAGGAAGCAAAAAGTACTAAGTCAGCTTTACCTTTATGTTCGAGGGGCATTGGAGCGGCGTAGGACGCTGTGAGGTCAGATTACTTTTGACTCTACTGAGAGAGACATTGACATGCCGGGATAACCAACAAAGAACACTGTTCTGTGCGTTTTTTGCATAAAAGAATCTCAATAAACACTTGCAGATAAGTGTGATCAGCTTCTTTAGTGATATTATGGTGTGAACAATTATTGATGAACAGTGTAACAACGAGTGTTGCGATCCAACAGAGTGTAGTGTGACATTCTTCAAAGAACACTATTCTTCAGTCAAGACATCGGATATCCGGGCATAACTATGGGTCAGATACATATACCCAGGTAAGTGTACTAACTCGTGATGTACTACTATTGACTGCGCAGTTGAGTATAAAGTTGTGAGTTAGTCACTTATCATAAATCCCGGTGATAAGTGGACCTTTGAGTCCACACAAGTAAGTGTTGTCAGCAATCAGTGTCTGATATATGCTGACATAATACCCCCTAAGGGTAATTTATTATTAATGTATTTACTTTTCAGCCCGTTGTGAAGTGGATATGACAGCTTCTCAAGACCTCGCCTGCAGGGGCGGCTGTGCAGGTGATAAGCTGTCTTACCAAGCTAAGTTCCCCTATATTTAATCTTTAACCTTAGCTGGTAAACCATTTCTCAACAACTCAACCTAACAGGTGGTCCCAGAAGAAAACTTAAATGCATAATTTTAAAGCTATGTTCTAGTTTCCAGGAGCTTCAACAATCAAATACAAACAATACATAGACCATACTATGGATGGGAATAGAACCCGCGGTCAAAGAGTCATGAAACTCCAGACCGACTCTCTGACTGCGGGTTCTATCCCCACCCGTGGTATGGTGTGTTTGTAATCATGCCATTACGATTTCGTGAGTCAGAGAGTATATAAATGGATCATGGTGATGTACCAGAAGTAAGATCCTAAACCTTGCAGTAGGCTGATTGAACCATGCTTTAAGTAGAAGTTGTGGAAAAACTAGTGTCTTTTTTCTGTTTGGACGAAGATAAAAGAAGGTAACTAGTAATATGAGACTCGAGAGAAGGAAGGCGCATTCAACCACTTCCCTCGTAACAAAGAAACTCTGTTAACAGTGTAACTATGTAGCTGCACCTCCAACTCAAACTTTGATTATAAGGCTAAGTAGTTGTAAGCTGTTAGTAAGATAGAGCCTAGTCTAACATTGTAGTTTAGACAGCTAAGTTAGGCTAGGAATATAGGTACAAATAGCTTTAAGTACAGACATAACTGTATCTATAAGACTATTACTTAGCAATATAGATGCCAGCAGGTAGAGGACTCACGGGCACCGGCTAGTCACCATAATATCTCCTGAGGGGCAGTAGCATATAGCAGCGTGGAAATAATGGCGCGTAATAATTCCAACATTAATTACAGGACCCTAAGTCCTAGCGTAGATCAAATGGCGCATTGATTCCAATCAGACACAGTAGCAATCCTTCATCCACTCCTTCCCCTTAATTAAGTCAAAGGAGTTTCCAAATTGTAAGTCACAATGTGGAGTTCAGTTCAGCAGCCCACAGCTTAGCTCAGCCGTTTTTACACAAGAGTACTCCAAGTAAATCAGCATTATCTGTACAGTGTGAAAAATGCCCAGTTATCAGAAATACTCGGGTCTTACTGGTCTTATCTGAGCGATGACTGTGGGTTTCATTATAGTGTGAAGGTCGTGTTATGATATTCACCCAGATACACCGGTCTACACTTCTAGTAAATGTACTGAATAATTTCTACAGCCCTGTCATAAAAAGGTTGCGTCCACTGTTAAACTAGGTATGGGATGGCAGGTACTTAGCTAGGATTTTAACTGACCAAGTGATTAATTAATCTGTATCAGTCGGATAAAAGCATTATAATTATTAATAAAACATTTAGTTCTTCAGAACCTAGCAATCTTTATTACAGTAACAAGTAAGTATTGGTCCAATACTAGTAAACAGAACGTCTATGTGCAATAAAGAAAACATATTCTACACACTTGACTTGTTAGTATTAGAACACATGAGGTAGTTTGGGCGCCAGCCATGAAGGCAGTCATTTGAGGCCAAGGTAAGTAAGTAAGTTAGTAAGTTTATTCAGGTATACACAAATACAGTTACATAGAATTATCATACATAGCAGCATATGTGTAGAGAACCTAGGATAACCCAAAAAAGTCAGGGATGTTAGCGCTATCTAGCTGTGACGGCAAGAGCAGGGATGTTAGCGCTATCTAGCTATGTAGCTCCATCTGACCAGCTGTGCACCTTGGTTAAGTTCGTAAACATACCCTGCGTTCAACACGCTTGCTCTGGGCTTTGTTCATGCGCTGGTTATGACAAACATATGTTGTAAACAGCTTACGACTCATATGTTGTTACAGGTGTATGTTGTGTTTAGTGTTAAAGTGCCTGGGTTAAGTTAGAAGTACAGTCGAGTGTTAAGCTGGCATTTGCCTGCCTGTCTGCCTGTCTGTCGTAGCCCCCATCCGTTCAACTTCACTGACCGATACTTACATGAAAGTCATCTTATAAAAGTTGTCAGCAACACCTAGATGTGGAAACATCGTATTTCAAAGTGGTAAGTCGGTCCTGACTTAATAAGCAGTGAAACGGTTTCCTTGGAGAACTCTAGAGGAATACTCTCTAGGAAGCAAAGTCAGGTTACTAGGTCGATTAATGCCCGTGATGTTTTTTTTTTCCAAGATAATCCACTGGGTTATTTAAAATTAGAGGCTACTATAGAATTTCTTAATATCAAACAACGACCTTACACAGTAACTCATGAACATTTGAAAAGACTGTTGAAAGAGCTAGAGGATGATACACAGTTTCAGGAAGTCCCAGATCGATTTGGTGAAAAACCAGATCTTGTACTTGTACTCAAGATTTGTTGAATTTTTATGTTTTTAGCGGGAGATCAAGGACTCTGGGCAGGCCAGTAGTTAACGTTCCGCTGAGATCATTAGTCAGTAACCTACCGCCTCCGTTGTTGTTGTGCCTAACCCTATTAATGATGCCTTCATGTGTTGTTAAGAATTTTGAGAAGTTCCTCGGTAGCCTGACATTCCTCATTTACAGTCGAATGGATACTGGTGACCTAAGTTCAATTATATCTGAGCACCCAGCTTAAAAGGGACGCTTTTTGAACTTATCAAGTGACTCGATATAAATTGTGTTAAAAGCACGCTGCACAGTTCCTCGAGTCAAATTATTGTAGGATCTCTAGCGCACTCAGCTCACACACTGTGGCCCAGGGGTAGATCCCCGACTCACGAAATCGTAGTGACACGATTGCAAACAAACCATACAACGGGTGGGGCTTGAATCCGCGGTCAGAGAGTCGTAAAACTCCAAACCAACGCGTAGATCCCCGGTACGTCCGGAAACCTTAGGATGTGTTACCATAAGATACCTGCTGTCCAATGTTCGCCCATCAGTAAAATGGGCACCTGGGTGTTAGTCGACTGCTGTGGGTCGCATCCTGGGACAAAATTGATTTAATTTGCCCGAAATGCTCTGCATAACAAGGGGCTTTCTGTATAGTAGTATGTCACTGATGCCAGATAGGCCTGTATACTTTGTACATGTACTTGTAGATATAAAGATTTATTATTATTAAGTTATAGCCAAACATGTCCAGAGGAAAGTGGCTCTGCCGTTACCCTCCCATTGCTTGCAAGACTTGCAAACGTTCAGAATACAGCTGGACAACAGCCGCAGTTCGCTGCCCAATTATTAAAACGTTGCAGGTCTTGGAAAATCAAACAATTTTCCCGCCCCACTCAAACGGATACTAAGGGATACTAATCTTACAGAGAATAACTAAACAATGTCCAACCTAAAAGCCTACGTGTAGTGTATGTTTTGCTCCATTATTGTACAAATTTCACAGTACAATCTCTTAGTAATCAAAAATCAACTACCTCAGTAATGTGATTTTACTAGTAAGCATAAGTCACCTTATGTTATATAATTTTCTTAATTACTATTGTTTGCTTAAATATTTGCTTAATTAATACTTTCTCTGTCCATATTACAACCTCATATTTCTTTAAATACTATTAATTGCTATTACTTACCAAATTTATTATCAAATACCATTTTTACTATCAGTACAATTTAATCTTAATATTTTTGACATTAATTACCATTACTTGTTTAATTACCATAACCTGTTTTAATACCATATTTACTATCTTAAATACCTTGTACTGCCAATTAAGCTCTAGTATAACTACCAGTGCAATATTGAATCCAAATAACTGTTCTTAAAACTTAGTACTTGAAATAAACATTTCTTTCTTCATTTTATTTTTATTAATTAATATTTTTTGTAATCATTATTGCTGTATAATCCTCCAGGTTTAGCGCTTCCCCCTTGATTATAATAATAATAATAATGTAATCATTATTACTTACTAAAATTTTATTAAACACCATATTTACTACCAGTCTTAACCTTTTGTTGCCAAAATTTCAAGTTGTATATTAACCTCCAACCTTTATATTATCCTTTGTACCTGTGTACCTGTGTACCTGTGTACCTGTGTACCTGTGTACCTGTGTACCTGTGCACCTGTGTACCTGTGTACCTGTCTACCATCTTACTATCATATTATAACCAAGTCATTGCCATTTTTATTTTTTTTATTTTATTCTTTTGGAACATTAATTTGTGTATTTTATCTTGTCAACTTCAATCTTGTTAACAACTTATATAAGACCTTAGTGCAATTGTTCTTGTTAACAACTTATATAAGACCTTAGTGCAATTGTTCTTGTTAACAACTTATATAAGACCTTAGTGCAATTGTTCTTGTTAACAACTTATATAAGACCTTAGTGCAATTGCAAGTGAGAGTCTTGTGCCATTTTAATTTGTATTTTTATATTATTAGTTTATACCTAGTTGTACTTTAGCTCATTCTAGCTCAATACTTAGACAACACCAAATTCATTTATTAGACCTTAGTGCAATTATAAGAGTGAGTCTGGTGCTATTTGTAATTTGTATTTTTATAGTATTAATTTATACCGAGTTGCACTTTAGCTCATTCTAGCACAACACATAGACAATATCAACTTCATTATGTATATTAGTGACTATACTCTATATGACCAAAGTGCTTTAGCTATATACTTGTCCAAACTCCCCACTACTACAGATATCAGTATTAGAACTCACCACATAATACAGGATATAAATAACCACTATTTAAACCTAAAAGATGAATGATCACGTTGACCCTGATCTAAACCTCCATAATCTAACACTACAATCAAAACTTATTGGAAAGTTATTTTTTTTATTAGCACACTGGCCGATTCCCACCAAGGCAGGGTGGCCCGAAAAAGAAAAACTTTCACCATCATTCACTCCATCACTGTCTTGCCAGAAGGGTGCTTTACACTACAGTTTTTAAACTGCAACATTAACACCCCTCCTTCAGAGTGCAGGCACTGTACTTCCCATCTCCAGGACTCAAGTCCGGCCTGCCGGTTTCCCTGAACCCCTTCATAAATGTTACTTAGCTCACACTCCAACAGCACGTCAAGTATTAAAAACCATTTGTCTCCATTCACTCCTATCAAACACGCTCACGCATGCCTGCTGGAAGTCCAAGCCCCTCGCACACAAAACCTCCTTTACCCCCTCCCTCCAACCTTTCCTAGGCCGACCCCTACCCCGCCTTCCTTCCACTACAGACTGATACACTCTTGAAGTTATTCTGTTTCGCTCCATTCTCTCTACATGTCCAAACCACCTCAACAACCCTTCCTCAGCCCTCTGGACAACAGTTTTGGCAATCCTGCACCTCCTCCTAACTTCCAAACTACGAATTCTCTGCATTATATTCACACCACACATTGCCCTCAAACATGACATCTCCACTGCCTCCAGCCTTCTCCTCGCTGCAACATTCATCACCCATGCTTCACACCCATATAAGAGCGTTGGTAAAACTATACTCTCATACATTCTCCTCTTTGCCTCCAAGGACAAAGTTCTTTGTCTCCACAGACTCCTAAGTGCACCACTCACCCTTTTCCCCTCATCAGTTCTATGATTCACCTCATCTTTCATAGACCCATCTGCTGACACGTCCACTCCCAAATATCTGAATACATTCACCTCCTCCATACTCTCTCCCTCCAATCTGATATCCAATCTTTCATCACCTAATCTTTTTGTTATGCTCATAACCTTACTCTTTCCTGTATTCACTTTTAATTTTTTTCTTTTACATACCCTACCAAATTCATCCACCAATCTCTGCAACTTCTCTTCAGAATCTCCCAAGAGCACAGCAAC
This sequence comes from Cherax quadricarinatus, assembly GCF_038502225.1. NCBI lineage: Eukaryota > Metazoa > Arthropoda > Malacostraca > Decapoda > Parastacidae > Cherax > Cherax quadricarinatus. The sequence goes on along the minus strand of NC_091311.1, from coordinate 14,871,273 downwards.
TGCTTTATTACACAGCATCAAAAGCCAGCACTATCCTAAACACTGCTCAAAGTCTATCAGTTCTTAACTACAACATCAGGTCCTTAAGCAAACACTCTGATGACTTCCTGGCACTCCTTGAGTCGCTAAAGACACCCTTCTCTTGCATTATTCTTACTGAGATCTGGCTTAAGCAGGACACATTAGATATCTACCCACTACCAGGATACACAGCAAAATCACAACTGCCGACCATACCAAGTTGGGGGTGGTATTGCAATCTATTACTCTAACCAACTATCTTGTATTAGCACCATTGCTTTAGTGATGAATATGGGGGAATACATTTTTGCTAATTTTACTGTAAAAAACCTTAAGACGCCTATAACAATCGGTGCCATTTACTGGATACCCAACACAAACATCCCAAAATTCAGTGAGAATCTAAAGGCACTAATAACAAACAGACAAATGAACAAGCACCACCTTCTCTTAGCTGGAGACTTCAATATCAACCTTGGCATACCAGACGATCAACCTGTAACTGATTTCATCAACAATATGAACAACACACTTCTCATACCGACAATAACTAAACCAACCAGGCTGACTGAGACAAGTGCAACCATAATAGACCACATATGGACCAATACACTAGCCTCCCTTAAATCAGAAATAATCACAGACAGCACTACTGACCACTACCCAACCTTCCTCTTAACAAACGTTAGTAAGCCACCACTCGAATACAACAAAGTTTCATTTAGACTCCATGACGAGGCCTCAATAAGGAATTTCACAGCAGATCTAGAGACTGTTGACTGGCCTACAGAATTCTCCAATGCCATTGGTATTGACGATTGGACAGACATTTTTCTTAACAAAATACTTAGACTATACAACAAACATTGTCCTATAAAAACGAAACAGATCACGAATAAACGGCTCGGTTGCCCATGGCTAACTAGCAGCATTCTGAAATCCATTGATAAGAAACACCAATATGGAAAGCAATATAGACAGGGCTTAATACACAAAGATATTCTTAAACAATATTCATCAGTTCTCACCAAATTAATAAAGAAAGCCAAACAACTGTACTACTCCAACAGATTCACTGACACAAGAGGAGATATCAAAAAGACCTGGAAAACACTTTCCCACATTCTGGGGGCCCACAAACTGAATAAAAAACAAGAATATTGTCCTAACTAAACCTAATGAAACACCACTGCATCCCACTGACACAGCTAACAAGATAAACGACTTCTCAAACATAGGATGTGATCTCGCCAGTAAAACCCCATGTACCAACGCCCATGCCGGGGACTACTTGGATGGGAATTTTCCAAATTCCTTCTATCTTGTACCAACTGAGCCCACGGAAGTCACCGCGATTATAAAGTCGCTCAAAAATAACTCGGGGAATCTGTCTCACGTCCCACCATTATTGTACAAGCGAGCGGCCTATGTCCTTTCGTATGCTATTACATTACTTTTTAACAAGTCACTACAAAACTAGCACTTTCCCGACACTACTCAAGACAGCAAGGGTTACACCAATACATAAAGGTGGTGACCCTAGAAATGTAAACAACTATAGGCCAATATCAAACTTACCATTGCTATCCAAAATCTTCGAGAAACTCATGCACAGGAGACTATATTCATATATAATGGCACAAAACATACTCAACCCCTGCCAATTTGGATTCAGGAGAAATAAAAGCACTAATGATGCAATTGTAAAAATGCTAGATCTGCTTTACACAGCATTGGAAAATAAGTAATATCTGCTAGGAATTTTTATTGACCTAATAAAAAAAGCGTTTGACACAGCAGACCATGGCATCCTACTCCACAAACTTGACCATTATGGTATAAGAGGCCATGTGCTTGCATATTTCAAATCCTACCTTACTAATAGGTATCAGTATGCCACCATTAAAGACACAGCCTCATCAACACGGCCACTTGATACTGGAGTTTTGCAGGGAAGTGTCCTTGGTCCCCTGCTCTTCCTCATTTACATTGATGATCTTCCAAACGTATCCCAACACCTGAAACCCATTCTCTTTGCTGACGACATGACTTACGTTATCTCCCACCCTTATCTTGCCACCCTCAACACCATTGTCAACGAGGAGCTGCTCAAACTATTGACTTGGATGACAGCCAATAAACTTAAACTTAACACTGGCAAAACCTACTACATTATGTTTGGTAGCAGAGCAGGTGTTGCACAACTTAACATTAAGATAGACAACACTCTAATTGCCAGACATAATGAGGGCAAATCCTAGGTCTTTATCTCGACAACAACCTAAATTTCAGCACCCATATCCAACGCATAACAAAAAAAGTATCCAAAACGGTGGGGATCCTCTCCAAGATACGATATTATGTGCCACAAACTGCCCTTCTCACACTATACCATTCACTCATTTATCCATACCTCACCTATGCTATTTGTGCTTGAGAAACAATTGCAGCAACACACCTAAAGCCAATAATAACCCAACAAAAAGCTGCAGTAAGAATAATCACTAAATCCCATCCCTGGCAACACACTCCCCCCACTCTTCATAGATCTAAACTTACTCCCTGTTCAGTACATCCACACTTACTACTGTGCAATCTATATCTACAGGTCCTTAAATTCCAATATTAACCTTTACCTAAAATGCTTTTTTGATAGTTGTGACAGGATCCACAGGCATAACACCAGACACAAACATCTCTATGACATTCCCCGTGTCCGACTAAACCTTTACAAAAATTCAAAGTGTGTCAAAGGGCCTAAAATCTGGAACACCGGACCTGAAAACTCTAGAACTGCAGACACATTCATCACTTTCAAAACTACAGTTAGAAAACCTCCCATCTCCCTGATACACTGTTGAGAAATGGTTTACCAGCTAAGTTTATAGTTTAAATATAGGGAAAGACAGCTCGTTGCCTGCACAGCTTAGAAAGCTTAGAAAGCTTAGAAAGACAGCTCATCACCTGCACAGCCGCCCCTGCAGATGAGATCTTGAGAAGCTGTCGAAGTCACTTCACAACTGGCTGTAATGTCATGTCAGCATATTTCATTCACTGATTGCTGACAAACTTACGTGTGTGGACTAAAAAGTCCGATTATCACCGGGGTTTATGATAAGTGACTAACTCGTAACGTCGACTCAACTGTGCAGTCAATAGTAGTACATCACGAGTTAGAACACTTACCTGGGTATATGTATCTGACCCGTAGTTACACCCGGATATCCACTGAGTTGATTGAAGAATAGTGTTCTTTGAAGAATGTCGCACTACACTCTGTTGGATTGCAACACTCGTTGTTACACTGTTCATCAACATTTGTTCATTTATTCACCATCTGTTTACTAGAGAAGTTGAACACTCTTCTCTGTAAGTGTTTATTGTGTATTTTAGACACTTTGTAAACACTAACACAGGGATCAGTGTTCTTTGTTGGTTATTCCGGCGTCAGTGTGACTCCCAGTAGGGTCAAAAGTAATCTGAAGATGCCACAGCCTCCTACACCGTCACTACCCCTAGCACATAAAGGAAAAGCTGACCTAGTACCTTTTGCTTCCTTGCTAAACTTCCACTATAAAGCAAAGCAGAATGTTTGAATCTTGCTGTCTTAAGCATAGATAACAATGTACACTGTCTTTACCATGGTAATGAAGTGGGATCAGGATTTTCCTTAATTGTCCTGCTAAGGTAAGAGAAGGACTGTCTTTTATTAAGCTACACTTTGCAACACTGGACTTTGCAAGGAGCGTCGGTCGCTTGATCATGTTGCATACTCGTACTGCATCTGGGATCAATTACTTGCTGTAGCAGTAAACAAGATGTTTGCCCCTTCTGAGAGGGCTGGGCCCCTCAGGGCTGAAAGGGGCTGAAGGGGGCTGAAGGGGGCTAATACCCCCTCCTGGAGAAAATTTCTCCACACTGTGGGGCGGCGGAGGCTCGATGCAGGTGAACTATTCATCACTTAACATTAATTTGATTTTCTCACTCCCCACCACTGCTGCTTGTCTTTTCGGAACAGCTTTAGTCTGTGTGGTTTCTGGAGAATCACTAATTTTATTTTTAACACTGTGTAATTCTAACGGCACTAGTTTATTGTCCGCTTATTCACTACACCTTTGCTTAAAAAATCAACTGTCCTGATGATTCCATTTGCATCAGGGTATATGATCACAATTTTTCCAAGTGGCCATTGGGACCTCGGACCATCATTGTCAATAATCACTATGTCACCAGGTCTTAAGGACTTATGATTTTCAGGAACACCAGCTCCATAGAAGTGTTCTCTCAATGAGGTGAGATAGTCTTCTCGCCAAATTTTCTCCCAACGTTCAATCACTTTATTAAGGTGTTTGAATTTACGTCTGAGTTGCTCAGGTTCGAAATAAGTAGGATCCTCTATGATTTCTTTATCATTCTTGGGAGGAACAGGTTCGAGCCTTCTGCCATGGAGTAAATGAGATGGACTTAACACTTCTAAATTGTCCAGATCATCGGTAACATAAGTTAGAGGTCTGTTGTTGACTCTATTTTCTATTTCACTTACAACTGTACGGAATTCTTCTAAGTCTATTCTCTGACGATGAAGAGTCTTCCTTAAACAACGTTTTACAATGCCGATCATTCTTTCATAAAATCCGCCGTACCATAGAGATTTAGGAGGAATGTATCTCCAACGACAACTGCGTTGATTCAACATCTGTTGTACTTCTCGTTGATCAAAGATCTTGCTTATATAAGCAGCACCAGCAACAAAGTTCGTTGCGTTGTCTGAAATCATCAGTCTGGGACATGCCCTTGTGGCTGCAAACCTTCTGAATAATTTGATAAAGGTTTCAGCAGACATGTCAGTGGCTACTTCTAGATGTACTGCTCTAGTTGTAGCACAAGTGAACAAACAGATGTACACCTTGATGGGAACTTTGTCAACTGTTTTGGTTAAAATTATTGGTCCTGTGTAATTTACACCTGTCACCTCAAATGGAGTGACATGACAAACTCTTTCAGAGGGATATGGAGGTGGACCTGGATACTGACATACTCGCATATCATAGTGGCGACAAGTAATACAGTCCTTTATTTGTTTTTTCACACTTTGGGTAGAGACGTGGAGAAAAAGATAATCTCTGCATCTCTTTTATTTCTGCTACTCTGTTCTGTACATAGACCAACTTACTCTTATTATTTCTTAACCACTGGAGAACTGCTTCATTATCACTCCAGATCACGTTTTTTTCAATAGTGAGATGATCAAGTACTTTGTTGAGATAGACAGCTAATTTTGTACCTACATAGAGTGCTGTCAGTTCCAATTGTCTTACTGTTCTGACCTTCAAGGGTACTACCCTGGCCTTTGAAGTAATTAGTGTACTTCCTTTAGCATTACTCATGTAAGCTACAGCGCCATAACCTCTGGTTGACGCATCACAGAACACATGTAATGTGTACTTGTTTCCCTCTTGACCCATTTGTCTGGGAAATTTAATTTGATGAAGTTGTTTAAACTCCTTGGATATTTCATCCCATGCTTGACTCATTTCTAGAGGCAAGTTCTCATCCCATCCAATTTTGAGTTTCCATGCATCTTGCATAAACATTTTACCTATTATGGTAATTGGTGAGACGAGTCCTAGAGGATCAAAACATTGTGATACCTCTGACAGTAAACTACGTTTAGTGAGTGTACTGCTTGATTTATTGTTTAACCTTTTGAGACTCAAAGTATCTTCCTGTGTGTTCCAATTAAGTCCCAGCATATTGTTGCAATCAGGAATTTCAGTTTCAGGGAAATCTTCTTTGATAAGTTCCCTTAATTGCATTGAATTTGTATTCCACATCCTTAGAGGCATATTTGCTTCTTTCATCTCCTTGTTAGCTTCTCTGTATAAGGATTTCAAATCCTCCTCTTTATTCACAGTACCTTGAAGATTGTCCACATAGAAACTTTTCTTTAAGACTTCTTTGAAGGGACTTTCAGATTTCTTCAAATGTGTATTTAGAGTAGCTTCTAGTAAGAATGGAGAGGATGTTGCACCAAACAATACTGATTTGAAATGATAAGTTTTCACAGGACTTTGAGGATCATGTGGATTTTCAGGCCACAAGAACCGAGTATAATCTCTGTATATTTCTTGCAGTAATACTCTTAAGAAAGCCTTGGAAATATCAGCCGTGTAGGCATATGGGTTTGTGGGAAATTTCATAAGCACGTCTCCAAGCTTCTCAGTTAGTGAGGGTCCGGTCATCAGACAGTCATTAAGACTTGCTACATCTTCATTTGCACGTGCGCTGCAATTATATACAACACGTAGTGGAGTGGTTTCAGAATCTTTTCTGACTCCATGCTGCGGGAGATAATGAGCTTCTGTCTTCAACTTATCTTCGACTACTTCCTCAATGAATTTATTGTCCAACTGTTCTTGTATGATATTATCATAGACAGTCAGTAACTCTGGATTCTTCCTGAGCTCATGTATTTGTGCTTTCATTTGTCCGAAAGCCATGCGATAATTGCTAGGCAGATGTGGTGGATTTAATTTCCATGGTAACCTAAACCAATACTGTCCATCTTTATATCTGACAATGTCCAAATATTGGTTATAAGTCTGAGACTCTTGTGGGCTTGGTTTATTTACATCAATACCTATCGCATCTAAATCCCACAACTTATCAACTGGTTCATTCATTTCTTCCAGTAATGATAATTTTTGCTGTGATACATGATCAACGGTTATTCTCGTAACTAGTACATTTTCCACTGAATCAATGCCAGCTTCTTTCCCACTTTGAGAGGGAATGGGACCACATATCATGTGGCATCCTGCTGTTTTCAGCAAGTGAACATCATGTTTACTTACTATATTTTGCACAAAACAGTGATAATAATCACTTCCAATGATTAAATCAATTGGACTAATAGTGTCCGTCTGTATGTCAGGACAGGCTAACTTGACCTTAGCTGCTTTCAGTGCTGCAACTGTTTCTTTTAATCCCTCGATCTGCACAGTCTTAGGCAAATCATCTACTACCACAACTTCTACCGTCTTTTTCCTGTTTCCTTGACCAACAGTGATTCTGGCTAGGTCATATGTCTGTTTACCAGAATTGTGGAAAAAACCAGCTATATCTAACTGTACTTTGGCATAGGGTTGTTTATTCAGTTTCTGCAACTCTGTTCTTCTTATGAAGGACCTTTGTGAGCCTTGATCAAATAATGTTAGCACACTGGTTTTGTGTAATTTATTAGATAACTCAACTCGAGCTATCGGGAGAGCAGTTGCTTTAAACTTATCTCTCACATTTAATGCTGTTGCTTGTTGACTTCCTGATTCTGTGGAAGTCTGCTGCTGTTCAGCAAAGTATATGGGAATAATTCTGTATGATTCATACCCTTGCATTTAAAACACTTCTTCAGTGAGCATTTTCCTCCCTTGTGTTCACCTAAACACTTGATGCATCTTTTCAGCTGATGAACACGTTGTTTACGTGCCTCCATTGATGTGTATTGAATACAATACTGTGCCCAATGTGTTCCATCACAAAGTACACATTTTGGAGTACGTTTATGTATGACAGGTTGTTTACTGTCTGTTGTATTCACAGCTTGATAAATGCCTATATGGGATTTCCCATTCTGTGGTTTAGTGGGAGTAGGTATGCTCTTTTTATACTGAGTTGATGGTTTGTTATCCACGAGATTTGTGGATTTTTCATCTTGTCTCGTTGCTTGCATGCATGAAACTATTGTTTGTAAACCATTGCTAATTTCTTCACAAGTGAAATAGCGTTTATTGAACATAATATTTAATCGTTCAATAGTTTGTGGTGACAACTTATCTTGTACAATACCACTGATAAACCAGTCACATTGTCTTAGGTCATATTTAGCATCTAGAGATCTGAGACTATTGTCTAATATGATCCTAAATGCCTGTCTTAGTCATAAGTCTAGTTGTAGATCCAATATAACTCTTATATCATTTTACTTAGAAAATTTTGTTTGTAAAATTACTCTCATCCTATGATAACAGACATAGATCCTGATGTAAACTTTTTACTAAATGAGTTAATTTAGACACATGTGCAACTCCTGGGTATCTTTATTGAGGAAACGTTTCGCCACACAGTGGCTTCATCAGTCCATACCAAGGAGAATCTTGAAGAACATGTCGGTTCTCTGAACCATTCATCTACAAAATGAATTACATGAATCAACCAGTAACTGTAATTACTACACAGCAGACCAAGCAAAGACATTACTCAGTGCTAACAATAACATAACCATCTTTAACTACAATGTCAGATCCTTGAGCAAACATTATGATGACCTCACAGCATTACTCAGTTCCCTTCATTCCAATATATCAATCATCACACTCACAGAAACCTGGCTTAAGCCTGATATTACAGATTTCTATGTCATTCCTGGCTACATGGCCATACACAACTGTAGAACAGACCAGCAAATCAACTCGAATGTATCAGTAAATCTTGCATAAGGGATGAACATGGAGAATATATCATAGCCAAATTTAAATCAAAAGACCTGCAAAAACCCCTCACAGTTATAAACATCTACAGAGTACCACAGTCAAACATTTATCACTTCAGTGAAAAACTAGGAAACATGATTACTGATGCACACATGAATAAAGACCACCTACTACTAACAGGTGATTTCAACATAAACATACTACACGACCAGGACCCACAAGTAACCGAATTCACAAATACAATGAGTAACTGCCTGTTGCTACCAGCAATATCTAAACCTACAAGAATCTCCGAGACAAGCATCTCCTTAATAGACCACATCTGGACAAACACCATATCACCTTTAAAATCACTGACAACACTACAGACCACTACCAAACCTTTCTCATAACTAATCTGGGCAAACTACCACAAGACATTACTAAAGTAACCTTCAGACTACATAACGAGTCAGCAGTTAACAACTTTATGGCAGCTATGAATAACATCGATTGACAAAATGAGCTTGAAACATATACAGATATGAATGAATGTATAAATAATTTTCTAAAAAAAGCCCAAAGCCTCTATAACAAACATTGTCCCAGAAAAACTAAACAAATCACAGCAAAGAGACTGAATAATCCCTGGCTAACACCAAGCATCCTCAAATTCATTAACACAAAGCACAAATATGAAAAACAGTATAGAATGGGTCAAATAACTAGAGAACAGTCGAGAAATTACTCGTCAGCACTTACCAGCCTGATAAGAAGGTCAAAAAAATTGTATTATGAAAATAGATTACATAACATCAAGGTGATATGAAAAAAAAAAACTGGAAAACTCTATCTGAAATTCTTGGAACTAAAAAGTTATCCAAAAACAAAGCAATCAAACTAACAAAATCAGATGCACCCCTACTCACTCCAACCGAAACAGCAAACAGACTTAATGTTTTCTTCTCCACCATAGGAAAAAATCTAGCAAACAAAATACCAAGTACAAACGCCCGTCCATCAGACTACCTCATAGGTACCTACCCAAATACGCTATTCCTAGCTCCAACCAACCGCACTGAAGTTATGCTCATCATAAACACCCTTAAAAACAAGGCAGGAGACATAAACCACTTTCCTGTTTTTATGTACAAAAAAGCTTCTCAAGTATTGTCACCAATTATTGCAACGCTCTTTAACAAATCCACTGAACCATCTACCTTCCCAACAATCCTCAAAATAGCGAGGGTCACTCCGATCCATAAAGGAGGTGACCAAGCTGACTTGAATAACTATAGACCAATATCTAACTTACCACTGCTCTCTAAAATCTTTGAAAAGTTAATTCATAGACGAATCTATTCCTACCTCGTTTCACACAACATATTAAACCCTTGTCAGTTTGGATTCAGAAATAATAAAAGCACAAATGATGCTATCATACACATGCTAGAACTAATATATACCGCACTTGAAAAGAAAGAATTCCCGCTGGGCATTTTCAATGATCTATGTAAAGCTTTCGATACAGTCGACCATGAACTGATGTACTCCAAATTAATGCACTATGGTATCAGAGGCCACTCCCTCAACTACCTAAAATCATACCTTAGTAACAGAACTCAGTATGTGTATGCAAATGACGCAAACTCTTCCACCCAACCAATCACAGTAGGAGTGCCACAAGGAAGCGTCCTTGGACCACTCCTCTTTCTTATCTACATCAATGATCTACCGAATGCATCACAGCTACTCAAACCCATATTATTTGCAGATGACACTACATATGTATTTTCCCACCCAAACGCAGTCACACTAGCAAACACAGTCAATGCTGAATTACAGAAAATATCTGCCTGGATGATGACTAACAAACTTACCCTGAACACTGATAAAACCTATTTCATTCAGTTTGGAAACAAAGCTGCAAATGATCCAATTAACATTACGCTAAATGGATCATCAGTCACAAGACTCACAGAGGGAAAATTCCTAGGTATCCACCTTGACAGTAGCCTTAAGTTCCGGACACACATACAACAAATCACCAAGAAAATCTCCAAGACTGTAGGCATACTATCAAAGATAAGGTACTACGTTCCACAATCAGCTCTCCTGGCACTGTACCATTCACTCATATACCCTTATCTTACAGATGGAATTTGTGCATGGGGATCAACAACATCAAATCACCTAAAACCCTTAATAACCCAGCAAAAGGCAGCAGTAAGAATGATAACAAATTCCCACTCCCGCCAGCATACTCCACCAATTTTCAAAAGTCTGAATCTGCTCACCATTAATAACATCCATACTTATTCATGTGCCTACTACATACACAGAACAATACAAGCAAATATAAACCCTCCACTCAAACTTCTCCTCACCAACCTAAACAGGACACATGACCACAACACAAGACTCAGATCTCTTTTTGATATAACTCGTGTCCATATCACACTGTGTAAAAACTCTATGCACATAAAGGGCCCCAAAATATGGAATTCATTAGCAGAAGATATTAAAGTAACCAAGTCTGAAAATCAATTTAAGACTCTTCTCAAAAGCCACTTCATCACCCTAGACTAAATGTTAAATACTCAAAACACATTTACTCACCTATGTACTCCCACACCATAACTGAAACAATTACATTGAACCTTTTATCCATTGTTGACAGGAATATAATTGAATCATTGTTTTTCACAAAAGCATTTTAGAATATAAATATATCTTTCTATTATACAAATTTTGATTCATTTATAATTAATATTCTACTGCACGACTATGAAATAATTACTATCCTACTGTACAACTATGATATACTCCTTAGTATTAAGTAGACTGTAAGACAATAATGTTAAGTTGGCCCATAATGCCAAGGCATAATAGAGGCTCTCTTTGCATTGCAACCCATTATTGTATATACACAATCTCAATGTACTGTTTGCAAAGACATTAAATAAATAAATAAATAAATAAGTCTGAAAAACAATGTTTGGGTGGCTTCAAGCTTGATATTAAGACTGCATGTCTAACTCTAGCCTTGTCAGCATCAAAGTAATTATCTGCTAAGACACGTAAGGCTATTTGATAATTGCCTTTAACCACCGGAAATGACTTAATCAGTTCATAGGGTTCTCCCTTCACAAGACATTTAAGATAATTGAACTTAGCATTCTCATCTATGTCAGTTCGTGAATTTACTATGGATTGAAAACCAGTAATGAATTCTTCATAATTATTACCTTGGAAAATAGATAACGACAAGGTAGGTAAACTTGGTAATGGGACACTTGTTGTTACAGGTGTAACAGGTGTTTAGTGAGACTCCTTCTTTGTCCACCATTGATGAGCTTTTATACCTCCTCTCGACCTCAGTTTTAGTAGCAGCTTCACATTCTATACCCCAAACCTTGGGCAGGCATTCTCAGAAGTACGTGCCTTGGTGGTCTCCTGCTTGTGGTGACCTGTACTTAACTCTGTGAAGAAGTGTCTTGTGTGCTCCCCGTGGACTGAACCAAGATGCCCTCAATCGAGCAACTTTACCAGCAGCTTAAGGAAGAATTTAGAGTAGCGAAGATGGAGATACGGCGATTGACCGAGGAAAACAAGAGGATTCGTAGTAGTCCTCCTGTTTCGAGTCCTCAGGTCAAGAAGGGAACGTGGACAGTGGCTGGACAGCATGAGACGAAGTTGACGATCAAGAAGACGAATGGAAAGGTAGAGACAACGATGAAGAAAGAGACTGCTGTGAGAACTGTTGTGGAAACATCCAATGCATTCTCGGTGCTACCCGACGAATGTGAATCGACTACTGGGAACGCCACTACAAACGACACCAAGGAAGGTAAGAATATTGTTGTTGTTGGGGATAGCCAGGTTAGATATATGGATAGGGCTTTCTGCTTGAAGGACAGGAGTAGGAGACAGAGAGCTTGTTTTCCTGGGGCTGGGATGGAGGACATTGTTAGCTGGCTTGACAACATCATGAACGGTAATGGGATCAATCCCATCATCTGCCTCAGTGCTGGAGGCAATGATGTAGGCAAGCGCAGAAGTGAGGACTTAGCTAGAAGGTTCAGGACAGCAATAGACATAATTAGGAAGAAGAGGGGGGGGGGTGCCCTGTTTTATGTGACATTTTCCCAAGAAGGGGTGTTGGTAATGAATGGTTGTCCAGAGCAATTGGTATTAATTGCTGGCTGGATAAACACTGTAAGGATAATGCAGTACCATTCATTGACAACTGGGACAACTTCTATGGCCGAAATGACATGTATGCCAGGGATGGGATTCACTTATCCAGGGCAGGTGTGGGTTTTCTTGCTAGCTCAGTTGAGGGGGTTGTTAGGACTTTAAACTAAGATTAGTTAGAGGTATGGGTTTAGAAATGATAAAAAATGAGTATAGATATATTGACTTATGCTCTGATATTAAGAATCTTAATAGTAACTGTCATGGAGTAACCCTAGGTAATGATAATTTTAGAAATTGTGTAAAAACAAAGATGAATAGGAAAAATGTGCAAAAGAAAAAACATATGATGGTGTTTTATGCTGACAGTCGAAGTGCAAGAAATAAGATTAATGAACTACGTTTGATAGCATGTGCTGGGAACTTCGATGTCATTGCATTAACTGAAACGTGGTATGATTTAAAGAGTCGGGATATGATTGCTGAGTGTAATATTCAAGGGTTTAAGTTGTTCCATGTGGATAGATGTTGTGGGAAGGGGGGAGGAATTGCATTATATGTTCGAGAAAATATTAACTGTTGCACAAAAACAGGTATAAAAATAGATGGAACAGCAACAGAATCTGTTTGGGTAGAGTTTGCCGATTATAATGGACTTAGGGAACACCTGTCAAATCTTGATTGGAGTTATCTACTTAATGATTCTATTGACGATGATCATACTTATGATTACGAAGGGATCTGCGTTTATGATTCTTTTCTTAATAATGTACACCGTCCTCAGCGTATATACATTCCCCAGAGATAAATTAGATCTGATAATAACGATCCCAAATGGGTTACCAGGAGGCTAAAGCATTTATTAGGGAAGAAAAGGGGAATATATAGGCGCATCAGAAGAGGAGAGGTTAACCATTCTGACCAATACGTTCAGCTTAAAAGAGAAGTAAAAAAGGGGATTAGAAAGGCTAAACGTGACTATGAAATTAGAGTTGCTAATGAATCAAAGACCAATCCAAAGGGGTTCTTTCAAGTGTATAGGACGAAGGTTAAGGAAAAAGTAGGACCTCTGAAAATTGGGAATGGACAGCTGACGGATAACGAACTGGAAATGTGTTCCATATTTAATGACTATTTTTTGTCAGTTTTTACACAGGAAGACATAAATGAGATTCCAGAAATTAACAATTATTCAGTTCCTGACGAATTCAAATTGACTAATATTACTGTCACGAGGGACATGGTTATCAAACAGATAGACAAACTGAAGCAGTGGTGACGTGTACTTAGCTCTGTGAAGACCTGTTTGTGTGCTCTTGAGTGGTGACCTGTACTTTGAGTGCTGACCTGTACTTAACTCTTTGAATAAGTGTCTTGTTTGCTCCCGTGGACTGAACCAAGATGCCCTCCATCGAGCAACTTTACCAGCAACTTAAGGAAGAATTGAGGGCAGCGAAGATGGAGATACGGCGACTGACCGAAGAAAACAAGAGGATTCGTAGTAGTCCTCCTGTTTCGAGTCCTCAGGTCAAGAAGGGATCGTGGTCAGTGGTTGGACAGCAGGGGACGACGAAGTTGACGATCAAGAAGACGAATGGAAAGCCAGAAACGATGAAGAAGAAAGAGACTGCTGTGGAAACTCCCGTGGAAACCTCCAACGCATTCTCGGTGCTACCCGACGAATGTGAGTCTACTACTGGGATCGTCACGACGAACGACAACAAGGAAGGTAAGAATATTGTTGTTGTTGGGGATAGCCAGGTTAGATACATGGATAGGGCTTTCTGCTTGAAGGATAGGAGTAGGAGACAAAGGGTATGCTTTCCTGGGGCTGGGATGGAGGACATTGTTAGCAGGCTTGACAACATCATGAACGGTAATGGGATCAATCCTATTATTTGCCTCAGTGCTGGAGGCAATGATGTTGGCAAGCGTAGAAGTGAGGATTTAGTTAGAAAGTTCAGGACAGCTATAGACATGATTAGGAAGAAGGGGGGGCGCCCTGTTATATGTGGCATTTTGCCAAGAAGAGGTGTTGGTAATGAATGGTTGTCCAGAGCAATTGGTATTAATTGTTGGCTGGATAAACACTGTAAGGATAATGCAGTACCATTCATTGACAACTGGGACAACTTCTATGGCCGAAATGACATGTATGCCAGGGATGGGGTTCACTTATCCAGGGTAGGTGTGGGTTTTCTTGCTAACTCAGTTGAGGGGGTTGTTAGGACTTTAAACTAGGATTAGTTAGAGGTATGGGTTTTTGCAGGAAAACTGTGAAGTCGCAGGGTAGTAATATGAGTACTAGGAGAACTAGTAATAGGCAAAATGAGGTGGATATTGGAAAGCCAGTTCCACTAATTGACAAGGACAGTAATAGGTTTAGTGGAATAATAGAAAAAAGCAGGAAGGGTAAAGAGAGAGGAGGGTCATTAAAAGTTTATTACACAAATAGTCGCAGTGCTAGGAATAAGATGGGCGAGTTGAGACTAGTTGCTAGTGCAGGTAACATAGATGTATTTGCCATTACTGAGACGTGGTTTAATTCAAAAAGTCGGGACATGCCTGCAGAATCTCACATTCAGGGTTTTAAATTGTTCCAAGTAGATAGAAGTATCGGGAAGGGGGGTGGGGTGGCATTGTATGTCCGAGATCGCTTGAACTGTTGCATAAAAACGGGTATTAAGTCTGAAGTAACACATACAGAGTCTGTTTGGATAGAATTTTCAGAGGGGCATGAAAAATTAATTTTAGGTGTGATATACCGTCCCCCAAATTTAGATAGGGACCAAGGGAGACTACTATGGGAGGAAATTGTTAGGGCCACAAGGCACGATAATGTAGTAATTCTAGGAGACTTTAACTTTAGTCATATTGATTGGAATTTCTTGACTGGGAATTTAGAATCATACGATTTCTTAGAAGTAGTTCAGGATTGTTTTTTGAAGCAGTTTGTGACAGAACCTACAAGGGGAAATAACCTGCTTGACTTAGTTCTGGCAAACAATGAATCCCTTGTTAATAATTTAGAAGTTTCAGAGGAACTGGGTGCTAGCGACCACAAATCAATTACATTTAGAATTGAATGGAAGTATGATAGTAGGGATAACTCAGTAACAGTCCCAGATTTTCGCTTAGCAGATTACGATGGGCTTAGAGAACACTTATCATCTGTTGACTGGGGTAACGAAGAGAGCTATCAATATGACAGTTTTCTGAACACAATACATGCTGCTCAAAGAACGTTTATCCCTTATAAGGTAATTAGATCAAATAGAAATGACCCTAAATGGATGAATAATAGGCTGAAATATCTACTAGGGCATAAGAAAGGAATTTATAGGCGTATCAAAAGAGGCGAGGGTCATCTTATGAATCAGTATATTGACATTAAGAGGGACATTAAAAAGGGGATAAGAAAAGCTAAAAGGGACTATGAAATTAAAGTCGCTAGGGATTCTAAAACTAATCCAAAAAGTTTTTTCCAGGTATATAGAACAAAAGTCAGAGATAAGATAGGTCCCCTTAAAAATAACTATGGGCATCTTACTGACAAAGAGAATGAAATGTGCTCGATTTTAAATAATTATTTTCTCTACAAACCTGTCAGACACTGCAACTTCTTGGGATCTTAATACTTAGGAATTCTTCGCTTGCCTAATTCTTGGGCACAACCTACTTCCACATTGAACAAATGTGACACTACCTATGACTGCTACACCTCTCCTGCCATACGGTTTATAAGCTGCTTCTCCGCTCATCTGCCGTATTCTACTCAAGATTGATGGACTGAACACATCGACTCAAGGTTGAGGGACTGATTACCTCATTCTCCTCCTGTTCTTCAAGTTTCTCCTATGTATGGACTGATGAAGCCACTGTGTGGCGAAACGTTTCCTCAATAAAGATACCCAAGAGTTGCACATGTGTCTAATTTATCAACATGTCGGTTCTCTGAACCATTTATCTACAAACCTGTCAGACACTGCAACTTCTTGGGATCTTAATACTTAGGAATTCTTCGCTTGCCTAATTCTTGGGCACAACCTACTTCCACATTGAACAAATGTGACACTACCTATGACTGCTACACCTCTCCTGCCATACGGTTTATAAACCATACCCCCGGCCGGGATTGAACCCGCGGTCATAGAGTCTCAAAACTCCAGCCCGTCGCGCTAGCCACTAGACCAGCTAGCCACAATAAGATTCATCCAACTAGGTATATTTCTACACCATAGGAAAGTTAGCACAGGCACCTCTGTGACCACAAATGCAAGTTTTTACAGACGAATCTCCAGCTAGCGTGGCCGTGACGGCCGTCACGGCCACGCTAGCTGGAGATTCGTCTGTAAAAACTTGCATTTGTGGTCACAGAGGTGCCTGTGCTAACTTTCCTATGGTGTAGAAATATACCTAGTTGGATGAATCTTATTGTGGCTAGCTGGTCTAGTGGCTAGCGCGACGGGCTGGAGTTTTGAGACTCTATGACCGCGGGTTCAATCCCGGCCGGGGGTATGGTTTATTTGCAATCGTGTCATTACGATTTCTTAAGTCATACGGTTTATAAGCTGCTTCTCCGCTCATCTGCCGTATTCTACTCAAGATTGATGGACTGAACACATCGACTCAAGGTTGAGGGACTGATTACCTCATTCTCCTCCTGTTCTTCAAGTTTTTCCTATGTATGGACTGATGAAGCCACTGTGTGGCGAAACGTTTCCTCAATAAAGATACCCAAGAGTTGCACATGTGTCTAATTTATCAACATGTCGGTTCTCTGAACCATTCATCTACAAACCTGTCAGACACTGCAACTTCTTGGGATCTTAATACTTAGGAATTCTTGGCTTGCCTAATTCTTGGGCACAACCTACTTCCACATTGAACAAATGTGACACTACCTATGACTGCTACACCTCTCCTGCCATACGGTTTATAAGCTGCTTCTCCGCTCATCTGCCGTATTCTACTCAAGATTGATGGACTGAACACATCGACTCAAGGTTGAGGGACTGATTACCTCATTCTCCTCCTGTTCTTCAAGTTTCTCCTATGTATGGACTGATGAAGCCACTGTGTGGCGAAACGTTTCCTCAATAAAGATACCCAAGAGTTGCACATGTGTCTAATTTATCAACATGTCGGTTCTCTGAACCATTCATCTACAAACCTGTCAGACACTGCAACTTCTTGGGATCTTAATACTTAGGAATTCTTCGCTTGCCTAATTCTTGGGCACAACCTACTTCCACACTGAACAAATGTGACACTACCTATGACTGCTACACCTCTCCTGCCATACGGTTTATAAGCTGCTTCTCCGCTCATCTGCCGTATTCTACTCAAGATTGATGGACTGAACACATCGACTCAAGGTTGAGGGACTGATTACCTCATTCTCCTCCTGTTCTTCAAGTTTCTCCTATGTATGGACTGATGAAGCCACTGTGTGGCGAAACGTTTCCTCAATAAAGATACCCAAGAGTTGCACATGTGTCTAATTTATCAACATGTCGGTTCTCTGAACCATTCATCTGCGTCCATCCTTACTGGTGTTGTGCCAGAGTTGTGGAAGATGGCCAATGTGGTTCCTATTTTCAAATCAGGGGATAAGTTGACTCCTTCAAATTACCGTCCAATAAGCCTGACATCTATAGTTGGCAAATTACTAGAATCAATTATAGCTGACATTATCAGAAGTCACCTTGAAGAGCATAACTTGATAAATGAATCTCAGCATGGGTTTACGAGAGGTCGTTCCTGCCTGACAAACTTACTGACGTTCTTCAATAGAACATTTGAGGCAGTAGACAGTGATAAAGAATATGATATTGTTTATTTGGATTTTAGTAAAGCCTTCGATAGAGTACCTCACAAGAGACTCTTAAGAAAAGTGGCAGCTCATGGTATAGGAGGTAAAGTTATAGCATGGATAGAGGCATGGCTTACCAATAGAAAGCAGAGATGTAGATGAATGGTTCAGAGAACCGACATGTTGATAAATTAGACACATGTGCAACTCTTGGGTATCTTTATTGAGGAAACGTTTCTATTCAAGATTGATGGACTGACCACATCGACTCAAGGTTGAGGGACTGATTACCTCATTCTCCTCCTGTTCTTCAAGATTCTCCTTTGTATGGACTGATGAAGCCACTGTGTGGCGAAACGTTTCCTCAATAAAGATACCCAAGAGTTGCACATGTGTCTAATTTATCAGAAAGCAGAGAGTTTCCATTAATGGGTTCAAATCAGAATGGGGCTTAGTTACTAGTGGCATTCCACAAGGATCAGTTTTAGACCCTCTCTTGTTCATAATTTACATTAATGACCTTGATGAAGGCATTACGAGTGACATGAGAAAGTTTGCTGATGATACAAAGATAGGCCGTATGATTCATTCTGAGGAGGATAGCAATGAACTGCAGGAGGATTTAGACAAATTAATGTCTTGGTCTGAAAAATGGCAGATGAAGTTCATTGTGGATAAGTGTAAGGTACTGGTCCTTGGTAATGAAAATAACCCTCGAAGCTATAATCTAGGTGAAGTAGAGCTTCATCATACATAGTGTGAAAAGGACTCGGGAGTCATGGGAAGCAGAAACCTAAAGCCAAGACAGCAGTGCCTTAGTGTGGGCAACAAAGCAAACAGATTACTTGGATTTATCTCAAGAAGTATAAGTAACAAAAGCCGAAAAGTTATTTTACAGCTCTATACATCACTAGTGAGGCCTCATTTAGATTATGCTGCTCAGTTTTGGTCTCCTTACTACAGGATGGATATAGACTCATTGGAGAACATGTTGATAAATTAGACACATGTGCAACTCTTGGGTATCTTTATTGAGGAAACGTTTCGCCACACAATGGCTTCATCAGTCCATACAAAGGAGAATCTTGAAGAATAGGAGGAGAATGAGGTAATCAGTCCCTCAACCTTGAGTCGATGTGGTCAGTCCATCAATCTTGAATAGAATACGGCATACGTGCTGAGAAGGAGCTTATATACCGTTGGCAGGAGAGGTGAAGCAGTCAGAGGCAGTGTAACACTTATTCAATGTTGAAGTAGGTCGTGCCCAATTCATCTACAAAACTGTCAGACACTACATCTTCTTGGGACCTTAATACTTGGGAATTCTTCGCTTGCCTAATTCTTGGGCACGACCTACTTCAACATTGAATAAGTGTTACACTGCCTCTGACTGCTTCACCTCTCCTGCCAACGGTATATAAGCTCCTTCTCAGCACGTATGCCGTATTCTATTCAAGATTGATGGACTGACCACATCGACTCAAGGTTGAGGGACTGATTACCTCATTCTCCTCCTATTCTTCAAGATTCTCCTTTGTATGGACTGATGAAGCCACTGTGTGGCGAAACGTTTCCTCAATAAAGATACCCAAGAGTTGCACATGTGTCTAATTTATCAACATGTCGGTTCTCTGAACCATTCATCTACAAAGCTGTCAGACACTGCATCTTCTTGGGATCTTAATACTTGGGAATTCTTCGCTTGCCTAATTCTTGGGCACGACCTACTTCAACATTGAATAAGTGTTACACTGCCTCTGACTGCTTCACCTCTCCTGCCAACGGTATATAAGCTCCTTCTCAGCACGTATGCCGTATTCTATTCAAGATTGATGGACTGACCACATCGACTCAAGGTTGAGGGACTGATTACCTCATTCTCCTCCTATTCTTCAAGATTCTCCTTTGTATGGACTGATGAAGCCACTGTGTGGCGAAACGTTTCCTCAATAAAGATACCCAAGAGTTGTAATAAAGTTGGTAGAATTACCGACAATATGTAAAGTAAAAGGACACAAGTGCAACTAATGTGACATTTATTGTGGCAACATTTCGCTCTCCAGGAGCTTTATCAAGCCATTACAAACAATACATGGACACAGAGGGTATATAAAGGCTCAGAGTGAGGTGAATACTAGTGAGGTACCATTTCGATGTTCACTAGTGGTAGTAGTAGTAGTAGTAGTGGTAGTGACAAAAGCAATTAATTCGTACATGAGTAAAAGGATATAAAAGCTATTACTAGGGTAACATAAAAATAGGTTGGACAAATATAAACTGGAATGAGGCAGGTGGTTTCAGTGTTCACTCTCTGTGCTTTGTGTAGTATAACAGGAGAGACTATGTGATGGCAGGGTTTACTGTTTTCAGGAGGATTCTTGCTAAGACTTCGGAGATGGTGAAGCTGCCGTTGTTTTGTTTAATTGTATTCGAAACAGCGATCAGTGCTGATTCAAGGCACTTGCGTGTGCGGAAATTAGTTTCTTTTATAACTAATTGGGCGTCTCTGAATTTCATAAGATGATTGGTGGAATTTCGGTGTTGTACACAGGCGTTGTTTAAGTTCAGACCAATCACGTCAGGAATAGGCAGTGCTCCACACAAACTAGCCGGAGTTCTTGCCAAACATCTTTCCTGCCTTCTGGGGACCATCAGCCCCGCTCATCTTAAACACTCAGGCGACCTTCTCAACCGCATCCGTAACCTCTCCATCCGTAACAAGAAACTAAGCAGTTTGGATGTGACTTCCCTCTTCACAAAAGTACCTACCAAAAAAGCCATCGAGGTTCTACGACGTAAAGTCAACCAGGACCTTAATCTTCCTTTACCTCCCGGAGATTTTGTTGACTTGATTGAACTCTGTGTTAACTTCAACTGTTTTTCCTTCAATAACAAGCTCTACAAACAAACCTACGGCATGGGAATGGGGTCCCCAATAAGTGCCGTCCTAGCCAACTTATACATGGAACACCTAGAGTCCGAACACTTCGCCAACATCATCCCTTCAAGCGTCACTTGGTTACGTTACGTGGACGATGTCCTCGTAATAACTCCAAAACGTTTTGATGTACGGGATCTTCAGGCAAGGCTCAACGCAGTTGAACCAGCGATTCAGTTTACACTAGAAGAAGAGTCCAATGACAAGCTACCTTTCCTCGACGTCCTCATTCACAAAGTAGACAACAACCTAAGATTTCAAGTTTATCGGAAACCCACCAATAAAAATGATCTCACACACTTCTATTCCAGTCAAGATACCAAGACCAAAAGAGGCATCATCATCGGGTTTTTCCTAAGAGCATACCGAATTTGTAGTCCTGAGTTTCTTGACGAGGAATGTACTTACATTCACCAAACATTTACTGAGTTACAATTTCCTTCTTTTTTCATCAAAGACTGCAAGAAAAGAGCTCTTCAGATCATCAATTCTCCACGCATCAACACCGCTCCCAACAAAGTTATAATTCTTCCCAACAGCCAGGTTGCACTAAACGTCTCAAAAGTACTTTCACAAGCTAACACCAGAGTCGCCATCGCTTCTACCACTTCAATAAAGGATCTAACCAGGACAAAACCCAAGCACCACGAACCAGTCAACGCAGGAGTTTACACTATACCCTGTGGAGGCTGTGACAAGATCTACGTAGGTGAAACAGCAAGAAACCTCGACACCCGCCTCAATGAACACATATACGCATGTAGGAACGACAACTTAAACAACGCCTGTGTACAACACCGAAATTCCACCAATCATCTTATGAAATTCAGAGACGCCCAATTAGTTATAAAAGAAACTAATTTCCGCACACGCAAGTGCCTTGAATCAGCACTGATCGCTGTTTCGAATACAATTAAACAAAACAACGGCAGCTTCACCATCTCCGAAGTCTTAGCAAGAATCCTCCTGAAAACAGTAAACCCTGCCACCACATAGTCTCTCCTGTTATACTACACAAAGCACAGAGAGTGAACACTGAAACCACCTGCCTCATTCCAGTTTATATTTGTCCAACCTATTTTTATGTTACCCTAGTAATAGCTTTTATATCCTTTTACTCATGTACGAATTAATTGCTTTTGTCACTACCACTACTACTACTACTACTACCACTAGTGAACATCGAAATGGTACCTCACTAGTATTCACCTCACTCTGAGCCTTTATATACCCTCTGTGTCCATGTATTGTTTGTAATGGCTTGATAAAGCTCCTGGAGAGCGAAACGTTGCCACAATAAATGTCACATTAGTTGCACTTGTGTCCTTTTACTTTACATACCCAAGAGTTGCACATGTGTCTAATTTATCAACATGTCGGTTCTCTGAACCATTCATCTACATTGGAGAACATACTGAGAAGAATGACTAAAATGATTTACCGTGTAAGGAATCTCCTGTATGAAGATAGACTTAAAGCCTTAAATCTTCACTCTCTGGAGAGACGTAGAATGAGAGGAGATATCATTGAGGTGTATAAGTGGATGACGGGCATAAACAAAGGAGATATTAATAAGGTATTGAGGGTGTCGAACCAGGTAAGAACCAGAAATAATGGATTTAAGTTGGATAAATTTAGATTTAGAAAGGACATAGGTAAGTACTGGTTTTCTAACAGAGTTTTGGATGCGTGGAACAATCTTCCCAGTGGGGTGATAGAGGCTAGGACCTTGGGTAACTTTAAGAAGAGATTGGACAAATATATGAGTGGGAGGGGCTGGGTTTGATTAGTGTCATTTGGTATGGGATTTAATTCTTGGGTAGCTTTGGGTAGAGGTCGTTTTAGTAAGGACATGCCTTGTATGGGCCAGTAGGCCTTCTGCAGTGTTCCTCCATTCTTATGTTCTGATGTTCTTATGTTGTGTGCGGCAGTGGTGGGCACAGCTAACTGAAAAGTTAGCTTTGCTAACCACTAATCCGCTAACTAAAAAATTTGCTCCACTAACGCTAAACCGCTAAACGGCCAAAAAAATTAGTGGAAACTAATGCTAACAGCTAATTTTTTCACATGAACTCAGATTCGGTTATGTTTTTTGGTCTTTCACTTTTACTTTTAAGACATTTAGAACAGACCTGAAGAACTTCCTTATAAGACATAGAATGCCAGGGTCATTGTTTAATTTTGTGATGTAACGTGAGTTACCGACAAAGATACACTTGTGATGAATGGTTTGAAAAACCGACAAGTTGAAGATTGAGACACTTATGCAGCATATGGGAATCTTTATTCAGGAAACGTTTCGCCACACAGTGGCTTCATCAGTCCATACGTAGGAGACGTATGGACTGATGAAGCCACTGTGTGGCGAAACGTTTCCTCAATAAAGATACCCAAGAGTTGCACATGTGTCTAATTTATCAACATGTCGGTTCTCTGAACCATCCATCTACAAACTTGTCAGACACTGCAACTTCTTGGGATCTTAATACTTAGGAATTCTTCGCTTGCCTAATTCTTGGGCACAACCTACTTCCACATTGAACAAATGTGATACTACCTATGACTGCTACACCTCTCCTGCCATACGGTTTATAAGCTGCTTCTCCGCTCATATGCCGTATTCTACTCAAGACTGATGGACTGAACACATCGACTCAAGGTTGAGGGACTGATTACCTCATTCTCCTCCTGTTCTTCAAGTTTCTCCTACGTATGGACTGATGAAGCCACTGTGTGGCGAAACGTTTCGTCAATAAAGATACCCAAGAGTTGCACATGTGTCTAATTTATCAACTTTTTTTTAGTATTTACATTTTAAAAAGTAGTTTAATAAGTGCTTATAACTCATAAATACCTTATAAGATATTCCTCCAGCTGTTTATGCTGGCCAAATCCTCCTGCCTAGGGTGCGGTGGGACATGAGATATGTTGTGTACGAATGGTATATAATACCAATAAAGATACCCAGATGTTGCACATGTGTCTTACTCTCATGAGATATGTTGCTGGGGTTCAGCGTCTTGATCAGGCTGACAAAGGTCGGGGATTCCACTACATGTAGCGGTAGTATGTTGCAGATGAATAGGTCCGCAATTTTTGTTTCCACCACAGACTGACGGACGCTAGTGCCAGCAGCAACAAATGCTTTGCAGGCGGCTTTGATGACTGGCTGCTGCTCCTGCTAGCGGCGCTGCCACAAGATTGTCTGTTTTTTCCACGAGAAGATCCGGCCTTGACTCTCTCCTTAAACTTGATGGCATGCGCTGGGAGTTTCCTCTTAACATGTAACTTCAAGTTGTAGAGGCTCACCACCTGTCCCTTGATGATGGTCTCCTTGGGCTGGCACATGGCGCACAGGAGGTACAAAAGGTTGGCGTTCTTCGTATCCCTTGACTTGAGGACAAAATAGTCATCCAGGTGGGGCCACGGGTTCTGTGACTCCTGGCTCTCAGCTTGAGTGGCCTCTGCTTCAACTATACTGCTGCAGACTCCTAAACAACACCCTTAGGTGGAACAGAAACGTCTCCCCTGTTCAAAACGATAAGTGTCAGTGCACCCCAGTGATTGCTGACACTGTAGGACTATAACAATGTTGCTCAGATGTTGCTGCTGCTGCGTTGACAAGTCACGTTTACACATAGTCAGCCAATAGCATGCCTGACTGACTGTTGGAGAAACGCCCACAACAGATAGGAACAAAGACATGCGCCATTGAAAAGGCAGTTTGCGGATTAGCGGAACTGTGCCCATCACTGGTGCTCGGGCAGTACATTTGAAACGTGCTGTGTGGGGCAGGTACTGGTACAATAAAACCACATAGAGACTCCTTGATTTTAAGCAGAAAAGAGCAGTCACTCGTTGTGTCATCCGTGTCGCTAAACATACTTGCCGGTGGGATTATGTTTCTACCATCACTTCTGCTTCCTCTATGAGTGCAATCTGGAAAAAAATATGGAAACAGAGTGGTAAATACTCTCACGTCCTGGCTCCTGGTGTTGACATCACAAACCCTCTTGATGTTGCCATCGAAATTGGTAACCATCTTGTCTGTATCTCTCAGAGCCTTCATCTATGCCCCTCGTTTCATTCCTCAAAGTCTGCCAGATAATCAGAGTCCTTAAACGTTTCTTTTACACTTCTGGAACTGGAGGCAACACTCTCAGCTTTCCGGTCATTGGCAGCTGGGCCTGACGGCATTCATATTCGTATGCTACAGCATTTATATCGGTCAGTCCTTGCTGTCCTCTTACGACTCTTTAATCTTATTTGGTCACAAGGAGTTCTTCCCCAACTGTGGAAATCTGCGATTGTTCTCCCTTTCCACAAACTGGGTACTACGGGACATGATGCCTCCCACTATCGTCCCAATGCTCTTATCAGTGCAGTTTGCAAGGTGATGGAACGTCTGGTAAATAGTCGTTTGATGTGCTATCTAGAGACACAGAACAGTCTCTCCACTAGTCAATATGGCTTTCGCAAGGGCCGTTCTACCATTGACCCCTTACTACACTTAGATACTTATATCCGTAATGCCTTTGCAAATAACCATTCGGTTATCGCCATTTTTTTTCACCTTTAGAAGGCATATGACACAACTTGGAGGTATAATATCTTGGCCTAGGCCCACTCCTTAGACCTCCAAGGCGATCTATCATTTTTCCTTAAGAATTTCTTAACTGAAAGACATCTCCATGTCTGGGTTAATAACATGCTTTCCCCGGACTTTTGTCCAAGCTGAAGGTGTCCCCTAGGGGGACATTAACTATTAATGATCTTGCTTCTATTCTTTCATCCAATATTTGGTCATCGCCCTATGTTGATGACTTCGCTATAGCTTGTGGAGGCGCTGACTGTCACCTCATTGCAGTTTCTCTCCAGCATGTGGTCAACCGTGTTTCCAATTAGGCCTCCACTCATGGGTTTAAATTTTCTAGTACTAAAGCTCACCAAATTACTTTCACTAGACGTTCTGTCGTCTCTGATCACCCATTGTATCTATATGGCTCGAGTATCCCAGAACGTGATACAGTCAGGTTTCTCAGCCTTCTGTTTGACCATAGGTTATTCTGGAAACCGCTCATTACCTCTCTGAAGGCAACTTGTCATAGCCAGCTGAACCTCCTTAAAACACTCGCTCATCTTTCATTACATTTAGACCTAATTTTATCGAAACTCGATTAAGGCAACCAGATATATTCAGCAGCCTCTCCTGCAAGTCTCTCTAGCCTGAATCCCATCCATCATCAGGGATTACGTTTATGCCTCAGTGCTTTTCGCTCTTCACCGGTTGAGAGCCTCTATGCAGAGGCGAATATTCCATCCTTGTCCGATCGCCGTGATGCTCATTGCCTTCACTATTATGTTCGCTCTCACAACCCCCGCAATCCTTCCATATATAGGGTAGTCACTGATGTTTAGTAGACGTTCTTTATTTGTTCATCGCCCCTGTTTACTCTGCCAATTTCCTCTTTGTCTACATTCGCTTTTGTCTTCTCTTCAGTTACCACCTTTTTATGTTCATGTATCATCTCACTTTTTCCTTCCCCCTTAGGAAGTTCATCGGTTCATGCCTGCTCTTTCCCACTGCCATGAGAGAAAGCCCAACTACCTATGGTGGCTTCTCGCTCTCTTTTTCTTAACCACTTCTGATCTCATTCTCATGCCATTGCAGTGTACACCGATGGTTCCAAGTCTTCTGACGGTGTCGGATTCGCAGCAGTGTTTCCGGACAGAGTCGTGCAAGGGCATTTATTATCCCCAGCTAGCATTTTTCTGGCTGAATTGTATGCCAGTCTCGTAGCACTTATCCATACTGAATCTATGCCTGTGTCACCATTTGTGGTCGTTTCAGACTCCCTTAGTGCTTTACAGGCTATACAAAAATTTGATACACCTCATCCCCTGGTTCTTTGTATCCAACTTTGGTTATGCTGTATCTCTAGCAAGCACAAAAATATTGTTTTTTGTTGGTTTCCCGGTCATGTTGACATACAGGGCAATGAACAGGCAGACACTGCTGCACGGCCAGCAGTACATGATCTCCCAGTTTCATATAGAGGTGTTCCATTCACTGACTATTTTGCTGTAATTGCTACCCACCTTCGCACCTGTTGGCAACAACGTTGGTCTGATATCCTCCATAATAAACTACTTTCTATTAAAAAGAGTATAGGTTTCTGGCCATCTCTATATCATCAGTGTCTAGGTTGGGAGACTACTCTCTCCTGTCTTCGCATCATCCACACTCGTCTTACTCATGGGTATCTCATGGAGGGGCGCCCTGTTCCACTCTGTGAGAATTGTCAAGTTAGTTCCTGTTAGCCACATTCTGTTGGATTGTCCACTTTATCAACGAACATGCAGAATTTACCTCCAACACCGTCACCGCTCTATTGCCCTAACTTTACCTTCCCTTCCTTTAACCCAGACTCTTTCATTCATCGCAGAGTCACTTATTTGCACAAAACTGCTTAATGCCTCAAATTATGTAGTGGAAGTTGTAGCAGTAAAGATCGAGAACCAAAACCTAGTCATTGTGGTAGTCTACAAGCCTCCGGATGCAACATCCCAGCAATTCCAGGAACAGCTGTTAAAAATTGACCACTGTCTGGAAAAATCTGCCATCTCCTGCCCCCAACATCTTGCTCCTGGGGGATTTCAACTTAAGGCACCTAAAATGGAGGAATATAGCAAATAATGTTGTTGCTGACTTTTTTGGGTTATCCTAGGTTCTCTACACATATGCTGCTATGTATGATAATTCTATGTAACTGTATTTGTGTATACCTGAATAAACTTACTTACTTACTTACTTACTTACTTAGAACTCACACACACACGAGCTTTTAAATCTCTGCACAAAATTCAATTTAAACCAGCAAATAATAGAGCCTAGTAGACTGGAGAATACACTAGACCTCATCTTCACTAACAATGATGATCTGATACGAAATGTCACCATATCAAAAACAATATACTCAGATCACAACATAATTGAGGTTCAGACATGTATGCGCGGAGCCCCAGACCGACATAATGAGATTAGTCACAAGGGAGCATTCACCAAATTCAACTTCAATAGCAAAAACATAAAGTGGGACCAAGTAAACCAAGTCCTAACCGATATAAGCTAGGAAGATAGACTAAGCAACACAGACCCCAACTTATGCCTAGAACAGATTAACTCGGTGGCACTCGATGTATGCACAAGGCTTATTACTCTAAGAAAAAGGAGTAGATGTAAAATAGAAAGAGACAGGCGCTCCCTTTACAGGCGACGGAAAAGAATAACAGAGCGGCTAAAAGAGGTCAATATATCTGAAATGCGTAGGGAGTCACTGGTCAGAGAAATAGCAAGCATCGAACTTAAGCTAAAGGAATCTGATAGGAGTCAGGAATCGCGGGAAGAACTAAAAGCCATAAATGAAATCGAAAGAAACCCAAAGTATTTCTTCTCCTATGCCAAATCAAAGTCGAGAACAACGTCCAGTATTGGGCCCCTACTTAAACAAGATGGGTCCTACACAGATGACAGCAAGGAAATGAGTGAGCTACTCAAGTCCCAATATGACTCAGTTTTTAGCAAGCCGCTAACCAGACTGAGAGTCGAAGATCAAAATGAATTTTTTTATGAGAGAGCCACAGAATTTGGTTAACACAAGCCTATCTGATGTTATCCTGACGCCAAATGACTTCGAACAGGCGATAAATGACATGCCCATGCACTCTGCCCCAGGGCCAGACTCATGGAACTCCGTGTTCATCAAGAAGTGCAAGAAGCCCCTATCACGAGCTTTTACCATCCTCTGGAGAGGGAGCATGGACACTGGGGTCGTCCCACAGTTTCTAAAAACAACAGACATAGCCCCACTCCACAAAGGGGACAGTAAATCAATAGCAAAGAACTAAAGACCGATAGCACTAACATCCCATATCATAAAAATCTTTGAAAGGGTCCTAAGAAGCAAGATCACCACCCATCTAGAAACCCACCAATTACACAACCCAGGGCAACATGGGTTTAGAACAGGTTGCTCCTGTCTGTTTCAACTATTGGATCACTACGACAAGGCCCTAGATGCACTAGAAGACAAAAAGAATGCAGATGTAATATATACAGACTTTGCAAAAGCCTTCGACAAGTGTGACAATGGTGTAATAGCGCACAAAATGCATGCTAAAGGAATAACAGGAAAAGTTGGTCGATGGATCTATAATTTCCTCACAAACAGAACACAAAGAGTAGTAGTCAACAGAGTAAAGTCCGAGGAAGCTACGGTGAAAAGCTCTGTTCCACAAGGCACAGTACTCGCTCCCATCTTGCTCCTCATCCTCATATCTGACATAGACAAGGATGTCAGCCACAGCACCATGTCTTCCTTTGCAGATGTACCCGAATCTGCATGATAGTGTCTTCCATTGCAGACACTGCAAGGCTCCAGGCGGACATCAACCAAATCTTTCATTGGGCTACAGAAAACAATATGAAGTTCAACGATGAGAAATTTCAATTACTCAGATATGGTAAACACGAGGAAATTAAATCTTCATCAGAGTACAAAACAAATTCTGGCCACAAAATAGAGCGAAACACCAACGTCAAAGACCTGGGAGTGATCATGTCGGAGGATCTCACCTTCAAGGACCATAACATTGTATCAATCGCATCTGCTAGAAAAATGACAGGATGGATAATGAGAACCTTCAAAACTAGGGATGCCAAGCCCATGATGACACTCTTCAGGTCACATGTTCTATCTAGGCTGGAATATTGCTGCACACTAACAGCACCTTTCAAGGCAGGTGAAATTGCCGACCTAGGGAATGTACAGAGAACTTTCACGGCGCGCATAACGGAGATAAAACACCTCAATTACTGGGAGCGCTTGAGGTTCCTAAACCTGTATTCCCTGGAACGCAGGCGGGAGAGATACATGATTATATACACCTGGAAAATCCTATAGGGACTAGTACCGAACTTGCACACGAAAATCACTCACTACGAAAGCAAAAGACTTGGCAGACAATGCAACATCCCCCCAATGGAAAGCAGGGGTGTCACTAGCACGTTAAGAGACCATACAATAAGTGTCAGGGGCCCGAGACTGTTCAACTGCCTCCCAGCATACATAAGGGGGATTACCAACAGACCCCTGGCAGTCTTCAAGCTGGCACTGGACAAGCACCTAAAGTCGGTTCCTGACCAGCCGGGCTGTGGCTCGTACGTTGGTTTGCGTGCAGCCAGCAGTAACAGCCTGGTTGATCAGGCTCTGATCCACCAGGAGGCCTGGTCACAGACCGGGCCGCGAGGGCGTTGACCCCCGGAACTCTTTCCAGGTAAACTCCAGGTAAACTGATTTACTGCACAAACTCTGATGATGATGCCTCACAGCGATTTCTACCTCAATCTCTTGCTACCCTCTACCCATGCACTATCCACTGCCCCGCTGCACTCCATCACCTAATAATCATCCCTCTTCCTCTTGCTACCCAATACCCCTGCATGCTTCCCTGCCTGTATGACCCTTGTGGGTTTAGCGCTTCTTTTTTATAATAATAATAATAATAATAATAATAATAATAATAATAATAATAATAATAATAATAATAATAACAATTTTGGGCAAATTAAGTTAATTTTGTCCTGGGATGCGACTAACTCTCAGGTACACCTTTTTTTTTTTAGTGATGGATGAACATAGACAACTGGTGTAAGGAAAGACGCCCAATGTTTCAACCCTCGCCGGGAATCGAACTCGGAGTCTCACTGTGTGAAGTGAGAGCTTTTGCCACCAGGCCACGGGCCACAGTCAGTGACTCATATATGTATTTCACGGTGTTTATAGTTATACCTAGAGACACCTCACCTCACGACGATAAGTGCTAGTTAACAATACTATTGAATGCGTATTTATATGTATGTTACTGGTCTGGCCACATGTGACGGGTCTACCACTGACCTTCAGTTCATAAGAGATACACCGGCACCAGCCTACCCTGCCCTGTATGGAATCAGAGGTAAACAACCCAGTTATCTGGAAATGGGATGGTAATTGTCGAGAAATGGATTACCAGCTAAGGTTAAAGATTAAATGTAGGGTGAACTTAGCTTTTGCCCACACAACTGCCCCTGCAGGTGAGGTCTTGAGAAGCTGTCTTAGCCACTTCTCAACGGGCTGGCAAGGAAATATATTGAAAATAAATTACCCCTAGGGGCATTACGTCAGCATATTTCCAAAACTGATTGTTGACTGGAAAACTTGCTTATGTAGGCTCGATGGCCTATAATTTACCGAGTATTGGTAGTTTAATCAAAATAACATGATATCTGCTACGCAGCTGACCAGTCAATGTTACGATCATTAAACGTACCTGGGTATTTGTAGCTGACCCGTAGTTGCACCCGGATATCCGTTGACTTGATTGAAGAGTAGTGTTCCTTGAAGAATGTCTCACTACACTCTGTTGGAACGCAACACTCGTTACATTGTTCATCAAGATTTGCTCATTTATTTACAATCTGTTTACTAAAGAAGATGATCACACTTCTCTGTAAGTGTTTATTGTATTTTTTGAGACACATTGTTCACACTAACGCACAGATCAATGTTCTTTGCTGGTTATTCCAGCGTCAATGTGATTCCCAGTAGGATTAAAAGTAATCTGACCTCACAGCGTCTCCCCGCCCTCACTTGTCCCCAGCATAAAGGAAAAGCTGACCTAGTATTTTTTCCCTCCTTGCCAAACTTCCGCTATGAAACAAAGCAGAATGCTTGATTCTTGCTGTCTTAAGCATAGACAACAATGTACACTATCTTTACTATGGTAATAAAGTGGGAGCAGGATTTTCCTTAATTGTCTTGCTAAGGTAAGAGATGGACTGTCTCTTATTAAACTACACTTTGCAACACTGGACTCTTGCAAGGAGCGGCGGCGGCTTGACCATGTCACATACTTGTACTGCATCTGGGATCAATTACTTGATAGAGCAGTAAACAAGATGCTTGCCCCTTCCGAGAGTGCTGGGTCCCTCAGGGCTGTAAGGGCTGAAAGGGGCTGATACCCTCCTCCTGGAGAAAATTTCTCCACAGTAAGTTTCCTGAACTGGATTCAACTAATAATTTGACTGGATAACTAAGTTATCAATCAGTCTTACACCCACAGACACAATCTATATATTCTTTAGAATTTACCATTACTGATATTTTATCAGAGTGTTACATAATATCTCAAAATATAATAATTTAAAAATCAAATTGTTATATTAAAAAGTAAGAAAATGCAAAGTATAATTTTCTAGTTGATTAAATAATTTTTCAGTAGCTATAAATTAATTTTAAGTCAAACCGAAATACACAACATAACAAGATTTATATAGACTAGTTATACATGTCGTTTAATTTAATATCAACTGCATACTGTTTTCTATTATAAATAAAGTTGTCATTTTCATTGTTATTGTCGGTATCATTGTTATTTTAATGTTATGACTCATCAGTCAAATTATGTTCATTAAAGTGCCTTCAAAATATATGTTATTAAAGATTCTAACAATATGCTTACATTAGTTGTGTTACGCACCTCTCACTTCAGATGTTATCAAACTCAACTTACCCTGAATTTCAAGCCAGTCAAATTAAAATCTGACGTCCCGAGATTCTATTGCCACATTGGTTTATTCTCTTAATTAACACTGATTCTCGGAGATGAAATTTTGTTTGTGACAAAATATGTAGGAAATCAATCAGACAATTAGGTGTCATTATGTTACAGTTCTGACGGATGAAACCATTGTGGCTCAGTGTGTGTTGTTTCTTATCGCTGGTTATGACACTACAGCCTCCACTCTAGCCGTCTTGTCTTTCCTCCTGGCCAAGCATCCCATTCACCAGCAACGTCTCCGTCAGGAGTTGCAGCAAATAATTCAAGAGGAAGGTGATATTACATACCAGGGCATCATGGACGCAAAGTTTCTCAACGCTTGTGTAATGGGTGAGTAGATATCTCTAAGTTATTGCTCGTGATTACTCCTATATGTTAAGTGAAGAATACAGAACGGGTGAGGTTTGATCCCATGGCAAGAGAGTCGAAAACTTGCAGGCCAGTGTGTTATACACTAGACCGAACTGGTCTAATAAGATTTATCCAACTATGTATACTTCTTTACACCATAGTTAGCATGGGTCCCACTGTGACCACAGTGCAAGTATTTAATGAAGACGAATCTCCCACCAGTATTACTGTGGCTGTTCTAGTTCAAGTCTCCTCACAGCCACTATCATGAGTCACAAAACCATAATAACACAATTGCAAGTAAATCACGATTTTACGATTTCGTGAATCACATTTTAATGTTTAATACATTAAAATTTTTGTCACAGAAAATAATGTATATATTTGTCAAACTGGAGATGGTACTATGTTTCATCTTGTTCAAAATTAATGACAAATGTCTCATAATATTTTTTCATTTATGCTTCTTATCAAATTAATTTTACAATGAAAGAATTGTAATGAAAACATTGTCTTGTGAACATTATGATTCGTCTACACAGTACCTCTGGTATTTTGTTCTTTTAGGAAAATTAATCTAATATGACAATAATATTTTTTATATCATCCAGGAACTTGTATGTTATAGGAGATGGAATGCTTATTATCTGTTTATCTACGTCATACTGATACTGAGTGTCCACCCCTCAATACTGAGTGTCCACCCCTCAATACTGAGTGTCCACCCCTCAATACTGAGTGTCCACCCCTCAATACTGAGTGTCCACCCCTCAATACTGAGTGTCCACCCCTCAATACTGAGTGTCCACCCCTCAATACTGAGTGTCCACCCCTCAATACTGAGTGTCCACCCCTCAATACTGAGTGTCCACCCCTCAATACTGAGTGTCCACCCCTCAATACTGAGTGTCCACCCCTCAATACTGAGTGTTCACCCCTCAATACTGAGTGTCCACCCCTCAATACTGAGTGTTCACCCCTCAATACTGAGTGTTCACCCCTCAATACTGAGTGTCCACCCCTCAATACTGAGTGTTCACCCCTCAATACTGAGTGTCCACCCCTCAATACTGAGTGTCCACCCCTCAATACTGAGTGTCTACCCCTCAATACTGAGTGTTCACCCCTCAATACTGAGTGTCCACCCCTCAATACTGAGTGTCCACCCCTCAATACTGAGTGTCTACCCCTCAATACTGAGTGTCTACCCCTCAATACTGAGTGTCTACCCCTCAATACTGAGTGTCTACCCCTCAATACTGAGTGTCCACCCCTAAATACTGAGTGTCCACCCCTCAATACTGAGTGTCCACCCCTCAATACTGAGTGTCCACCCCTCAATACTGAGTGTCCACCCCTCAATATTGAGTGTCCACCCCTCAATACTGAGTGTCCACCCCTCAATACTGAGTGTCTACCCCTCAATACTGAGTGTCTACCCCTCAATACTGAGTGTCTACCCCTCAATACTGAGTGTCTACCCCTCAATACTGAGTGTCTACCCCTCAATACTGAGTGTCTACCCCTCAATACTGAGTGTCCACCCCTCAATACTGAGTGTCCACCCCTCAATACTGAGTGTCTACCCCTCAATACTGAGTGTCCACCCCTCAATACTGAGTGTCCACCCCTCAATACTGAGTGTCTACCCCTCAATACTGAGTGTCCACCCCTCAATACTGAGTGTCCACCCCTCAATACTGAGTGTCTACCCCTCAATACTGAGTGTCCACCCCTCAATACTGATTGTCCACCCCTCAATACTGAGTGTCTACCCCTCAATACTGAGTGTCTACCCCTCAATACTGAGTGTCCACCCCTCAATACTGAGTGTCTACCCCTCAATACTGAGTGTCCACCCCTCAATACTGAGTGTCCACCCCTCAATACTGAGTGTCTACCCATCAATACTGAGTGTCCACCCCTCAATACTGAGTGTTCACCCCTCAATACTGAGTGTTCACCCCTCAATACTGAGTGTCTACCCCTCAATACTGAGTGTCCACCCCTCAATACTGAGTGTCCACCCCTCAATACTGAGTGTCTACCCCTCAATACTGAGTGTCCACCCCTCAATACTGAGTGTCTACCCCTCAATACTGAGTGTCTACCCCTCAATACTGAGTGTCCACCCCTCAAAACTGAGTGTTCACTCCTCAATACTGAGTGTTCACCCCTCAATACTGAGTGTCCACCCCTCAATACTGAGTGTCCACCCCTCAATACTGAGTGTCCACCCCTCAATACTGAGTGTCCACCCCTCAATACTGAGTGTCCACCCCTCAATACTAAGTGTTCACCCCTCAATACTGAGTGTCCACCCCTCAATACTGAGTGTTCACCCCTCAATACTGAGTGTCCACTCCTCAATACTGAGTGTTCACCCCTCAATACTGAGTGTTCACCCCTCAATACTGAGTGTTCACCCCTCAATACTGAGTGTCCACCCCTCAATACTGAGTGTTCACCCCTCAATACTGAGTGTCCACTCCTCAATACTGAGTGTTCACCCCTCAATACTGAGTGTTCACCCCTCAATACTGAGTGTTCACCCCTCAATACTGAGTGTCCACTCCTCAATACTGAGTGTCCACCCCTCAATACTGAGTGTCCACCCCTCAATACTGAGTGTTCACCCCTCAATACTGAGTGTTCACCCCTCAATACTGAGTGTTCACCCCTCAATACTGAGTGTCCACCCCTCAATACTGAGTGTTCACCCCTCAATACTGAGTGTTCACCCCTCAATACTGAGTGTCCACCCCTCAATACTGAGTGTTCACCCCTCAATACTGAGTGTTCACCCCTCAATACTGAGTGTCCACCCCTCAATACTGAGTGTCCACCCCTCAATACTGAGTGTTCACCCCTCAATACTGAGTGTTCACCCCTCAATACTGAGTGTCCACCCCTCAATACTGAGTGTTCGCCCCTCAATACTGAGTGTCCACCCCTCAATACTGAGTGTTCACCCCTCAATACTGAGTGTTCACCCCTCAATACTGAGTGTCCACCCCTCAATACTGAGTGTCCACCCCTCAATACTGAGTGTTCACCCCTCAATACTGAGTGTCTTCCCCTCAATACTGAGTGTCCACCCCTCAATACTGAGTGTTCACCCCTCAATACTGAGTGTCTACCCCTCAATACTGAGTGTCCACCCCTCAATACTGAGTGTCCACCCCTCAATACTGAGTGTCTACCCCTCAATACTGAGTGTCCACCCCTCAATACTGAGTGTCCACCCCTCAATACTGAGTGTCCACCCCTCAATACTGAGTGTCTACCCCTCAATACTGAGTGTCCACCCCTCAATCCTGAGTGTCCACCCCTCAATACTGAGTGTTCACCCCTCAATACTGAGTGTCCACCCCTCAATACTGAGTGCCCACCCCTCAATACTGAGTGTTCACCCCTCAATACTGAGTGTCCACCCCTCAATAGTGAGTGTCCACCCCTCAATACTGAGTGTCCACCCCTCAATACTGAGTGTCCACCCCTCAATACTGAGTGCCCACCCCTCAATACTGAGTGTTCACCCCTCAATACTGAGTGTCCACCCCTCAATACTGAGTGCCCACCCCTCAATACTGAGTGTTCACCCCTCAATACTGAGTGTCCACCCCTCAATACTGAGTGTCCAACCCTCAATACTGAGCGTCCACCCCTCAATACTAAGTGTCCACCCCTCAATACTGAGTGTCCACCCCTCAATACTGAGTGTCCACTCCTCAATACTGAGTGTCCACCCCTCAATACTGAGTGTTCACCCCTCAATACTGAGTGTTCACCCCTCAATACTGAGTGTCTACCCCTCAATACTGAGTGTCCACCCCTCAATACTGAGTGTTCACCCCTCAATACTGAGTGTCTACCCCTCAATACTGAGTGTCCACCCCTCAATACTGAGTGTTCACCCCTCAATACTGAGTGTCTACCCCTCAATACTGAGTGTCCACCCCTCAATACTGAGTGTCCACCCCTCAATACTGAGTGTCCACCCCTCAATACTGAGTGTCTACCCCTCAATACTGAGTGTCCACCCCTCAATCCTGAGTGTCCACCCCTCAATACTGAGTGTTCACCCCTCAATACTGAGTGTCCACCCCTCAATACTGAGTGCCCACCCCTCAATACTGAGTGTTCACCCCTCAATACTGAGTGTCCACCCCTCAATATTGAGTGTCCACCCCTCAATACTGAGTGTCCACCCCTCAATACTGAGTGTCCACCCCTCAATACTGAGTGCCCACCCCTCAATACTGAGTGTTCACCCCTCAATACTGAGTGTCCACCCCTCAATACTGAGTGTCCACCCCTCAATACTGAGTGTTCACCCCTCAATACTGAGTGTCCACCCCTCAATACTGAGTGTCCACCCCTCAATACTGAGTGTCCACCCCTCAATACTGAGCGTCCACCCCTCAATACTAAGTGTCCACCCCTCAATATTGAGTGTCCACCCCTCAATACTGAGTGTCCACTCCTCAATACTGAGTGTCCACCCCTCAATACTGAGTGTTCACCCCTCAATACTGAGTGTTCACCCCTCAATACTGAGTGTCCACCCCTCAATACTGAGTGTCCACTCCTCAATACTGAGTGTCCACCCCTCAATACTGAGTGTCCACCCCTCAATACTGAGTGTCCACCCCTCAATACTGAGTGTCCACCCCTCAATACTGAGTGTCCACTCCTCAATACTGAGTGTCCACCCCTCAATACTGAGTGTTCACCCCTCAATACTGAGTGTTCACCCCTCAATACTGAGTGTTCACCCCTCAATACTGAGTGTCCACCCCTCAATACTGAGTGTCCACCCCTCAATGCTGAGTGTTCACCCCTCAATACTGAGTGTTCACCCCTCAATACTGAGTGTCCACCCCTCAATACTAAGTGTCCACCCCTCAGTACTAGTCCTGTTCAACGAAATTTAACTATAATATACACTATCATTAACATAATGTCTTATATAATCGCATTAGTGGATATCACAGTGGAAGAGTTCATTACTTCAACTTATAATTTTAAGTTAATTATATATTAATTTTCCAGAATCATTGAGACTTTACCCAGTAGTTACTTCAGTGCAACGAATGTGCACTAAAACCTACAAGTAAGTTATATATTTATCATTTATTATTATTAATATTATTATTATTATTATTATTATTATTATTATTATTATTATTATTATTATTATTATTATTATTATTATTATTATTATTATTGCGAAAAAATTATTTGGGGGAATGTTTTCACAAGCACAACCATGAATTAACTTTCCAGCCACATAACTGGGGAGAATCTTGATGCTAAAACAAGACTTATGTTACTGATGTTGTATCTCAGAGACATGTGGAAGTTAAGGAACACTGGGTCGCAACACTGTCCCTCCTTCAGTGCCCACACTCTCACATTCCTAACTCACTTCTGGATCTTAGATTAAGAATACATGGTTCCTGAATATTTATTATGAAAATTTAAGCCAGTAAACCTGGCTAGTTTAATGGACAGTGTGATTAGGAAAAAAGTTATGTGACTTGGCTCAAGTAACCTATTTCGTCTGTTATTTTGCACACAATTATAAATTAATATTAATACAATATCTGGAATCATAAGTTGCATTTACCTATATATTCCATAGGTGATATATCGTAACGCCTCCTAACAAGAAGTCAAACTAATATTGGCCAGTAACTAGCTACCTTACCTGTTGTGTGGTTATATGCCATATATATAAAGAGGGGAAATTAAACTATTACAATGCCTGTGGTGATCCATTACTTCATACAGCTACTCCAACGTATTTTCTTCCTTATCAGGCTTATTAAGCTTATGTTTTATATATCTCTCTCTCCCTCTATATATATATATGTATATATATATATATATATATATATATATATATATATATATATATATATATATATATATGTATATATATATATATATATATTTATATATATATATATATATATATATGTATATATATATATGTATATATATATGTATATATATATATATGTATGTATATATATGTATGTATATATATGTATATATATATATGTATATATATATATATGTATAAATATATGTATATATACATATATGTATATATATATATGTATATATATATATGTATATATATATATATATATGTATATATATATATATATATATATATATATATATATAAGTAGTCAAAAAAGCGGCTGGGGGAGGAACTTCCGGTAAAGGCTTGCGGCTGGGCGAGGAACTTCCGGTTTAGGCTCTTTCCTGGGCGAGGAACTTCCGGTTTGGGCCTTCCACTGAGCGAGGTATCCGGTCTAGGACCAGCAGCTGGAGGGTCACCTTTTCACACCTAGGTGTTACTTCCGGTTTTTGACCATGACCTCGCCCTCGAGACTACCTCACCCTTGACCCCCCAACCAATACCCCCACCCCCCACGACCCCCCCGCCTCGCGACCCCACCATCGCGCCGCGCGCCCGCCCGCGCGCCCGCCCGCGCCCTTCGCGACCCCCGCCGCGCGCCCCGCCCGCGCGCCCGCCCGCGCGCCCGCCCGCGCCCTTCGCGACCCCCGCCCGCGCCTTCTGCTGCGCCTTCTGCAGCGTCGTCCGGATCGCCCCCGCGCCTCGAATTTTTTTCCGATTTTTTTTCGAATTTTTTTTGAATTTCATTTTCTTGTGCTCTCCATCTCCTCGGATCAAGGTTTTTGGATTCCCCCCCTATGGGGTTTTTCGAAATTCTCCATCTCCTCAGATCAAATTTTTTGGGTACCCCTCCTTTCACCCCCATCCCCAAACAATTTC
>NC_091311.1:14775494-14830908 GCF_038502225.1 Cherax quadricarinatus | reverse complement strand
GCCACATTACTGTGTCTTGGGATGCCACATTACTGTATCATGGGATGCCACATTACTTTGTCATGGGATGCCACATTACTGTATCATGGGATGCCACATTACTGTGTCATGGGATGCCACATTACTGTATCATGGGATGCCACATTACTGTATCATGGGATACCACACTACTGTATCATGAGATGCCACATTACTGTATCATGGGATGCCACATTACTGTATCATGGGATGCCACATTACTGTATCATGGGATGCCACATTACTGTATCATCGGGTGCCACATTACTGTATCATGGGGTGCCACATTACTGTATCATGGGATGCCACATTACTGTATCATGGGGTGCCACATTACTGTATCATGGGATGCCACATTACTGTATCATGGGATGCCACATTACTGTATCATGGGATGCCACATTACTGTATCATGGGATGCCACATTACTGCATCATGGGATGCCACATTACTCTATCATGGGGTGCCACATTACTGTATCATGGGATG
This sequence comes from Cherax quadricarinatus, assembly GCF_038502225.1. Lineage (NCBI taxonomy): Eukaryota > Metazoa > Arthropoda > Malacostraca > Decapoda > Parastacidae > Cherax > Cherax quadricarinatus. Next base: position 14,830,401 of record NC_091311.1, on the reverse strand, counting down.
CCACATTACTGTATCATGGGATGCCACATTACTGTATCATGGGGTGCCACATTACTGTATCCACATTACTGTATCATGGGATGCCACATTACTGTATCATGGGGTGCCACATTACTGTATCATGGGATGCCACATTACTGTATCATTTGATGCCACATTACTGTATCATAGGATGCCACATTACTGTATCATGGGATGCCACATCACTGTATCATAGGATGCCACATTACTGTATCATCGGATGCCACATTACTGTATCATGGGATGCCACATTACTGTATCATGGGGTGCCACATTACTGTATCATGGGATGCCACATTACTGTACCATGGGATGCCACATTACTGTATCATGGGATGCCACATTACTGAATCAATGGGTGCCACATTACTGTATCATGTGATGCCACATTACTGTATCATGGGATGCCACATTACTGTGTCATGGGATGCCACATTACTGTATCATGGGATGCCACATTACTGTATCATGGGATGCCACATTACTGTATCATTGGGTGCCACATTACTGTATCATGGGATGCCACATTACTGTATCATGGGATGCCACATTACTGTATCATGGGATGCTACATTACTGTATCATGGGGTGCCACATTTCTGTATCATGGGATGCCACATTACTGTATCATGGGGTGCCACATTACTGTATCATGGGATGCCACATTACTGTAGTATGGGGTGCCACATTACTGTATCATGGGATGCCACATTACTTTATCATGGGGTGCCACATTACTGTATCATGGGATGAAACATTACTGTATCATGGGATGGCACATTACTGTATCATGGGGTGCCACATTACTTTATCATGGGATGCCACATTACTGTGTCATGGGATGCCACATTACTGTATCATGGGATGCCACATTACTGTGTCATTGGATGTCACATTACTGTGTCATGGGATGCCACTCTGTGACATGGGATGCTACTCTGTGTCATGGGATGCCACATTACTGTGTCATGGGATGCCACATTACTGAGTCATGGGATGCCACTCTACTGTGTCATGGGATGCCACATTACTGTATCATGGGATGCCACATTACTGTGTCACGGGATGCCACATTACTGTGTCATGGTATGCCACATTACTGTGTCATGGGATGCCACATTACTGTGTCATGGGATGCCACATTACTGTATCATGGGATGCCACATTACTGTGTCATGGGATGCCACATTACTGTGTCATGGGATGCCACATTACTGTATCATGGCGTGCCACATTACTGTATCATGGGATGCCACATTACTGTATCATGGGATGCCACATTACTGTATCATGGGATGCCACATTACTGTATCATGGGATGCCACATTACTGTAACATGGGGTGCCACATTACTGTATCATGGGGGGCCACATTACTGTGTCATGGGATGCCACATTACTGTGTCATGGGATGCCACATTACTGTATCATGGGATGCCACATTACTGTATCATGGGATGCCACATTACTGTGTCATGGGATGCCACATTACTGTATCATGGGATGCCACATTACTGTATCATGGGATGCCACATTACTGTATCATGGGATGCCACATTACTGTATCATGGGATGCCACATTACTGTATCATGGGATGCCACATTACTGTATCAAGGGATGCCACATTACTGTGTCATGGGATGCCACTCTACTGTGTCATGGGATGCCACATTACTGTATCATGGGATGCCACATTACTGTATCATGGGATGCCACATTACTGTATCATGGGATGCCACATTACTGTATCATGGGGTGCCACATTACTGTGTCATGGGATGCCACATTACTGTGTCATGGGATGCCACATTACTGTATCATGGGGTGCCACATTACTGTGTCATGGGATGCCACATTACTGAATCATGGGGTGCCACATTACTGTATCATGGGGTGCCACATTACTGTGTCATGGAATGCCACATTACTGTGTCATGGGATGCCACATTACTGTATCATGGGATGCCACATTACTGTGTCATGTGATGCCACATTACTGTATCATGGGATGCCACATTACTGTATCATAGGGTGCCACATTACTGTGTCATGGGATGCCACATTACTGTGTCGTGGGATGCCACATTACTGTATCATGGGATGCCTCATTACTGTGTCATGGGATGCCACATTACTGTGTCATGGGATGCCACATTACTGTATCATGGGATGCCACATTACTGTGTCATGGGATGCCACATTACTGTGTCATGGGATGCCACATTACTGTGTCATGTGATGCCACATTACTGTGTCATGGGATGCCACATTACTGTGTCATGGGATGCCACATTACTGTATCATGGGATGCCACATTACTGTGTCAGGGGATGCCACATTACTGTATCATGGGATGCCACATTACTGTGTCATGGGATGCCACTTTACTGTGTTATGGGATGCCACATTACTGTGTCATGGGATGCCACATTACTGTGTCATGGGATGCCACATTACTGTGTCATGGGATGCCACATTACTGTGTCATGGGATGCCACATTACTGTGCCATGAGATGCCACATTACTGTGTCATGGGATGCCACATTACTGTATCATGGGATGCCACATTACTGTGTCATGGGATGCCACATTACTGTGTCATGGGATGCCACGCTGCCGTAGCGTTATGCGCTGATGTGGATTTAACGATTTTTGTGAAGATAATAATAGTGATTGTTTTACAGTGGTGAAGTGTCACAGTGGAGGATCACTGAAGTGACAGAATACCATGTATACCATATATTGCAGTGGTTACGTGCCCAAATAACAGCTATTGGGCACCACTGTTCTCGAATATTGAATTATCAAAGCTTACGTAACAATCAATGGTTAAAGTGAATGGTCATTGTTGATACCGACAAAATGTCGAAAAAAAGAAGATACTCACCAACAGGGAATACAGTCACAGAAATCCAAGGCAAATGGAAACCAAGCCTGTGCACATACTATGCACTTGGTATCTGCAGACATGGGAAATCTGGAAAAACAGATGGGACGTGCAACTATGACCACCCTAGAGAATGCCGTTCCCATATGACAACAGGAAAATGCAAACTCCCTTCCTGTAAGCTTTTTCACCTTGAAATGTGTCCCTCTTTAGTACAGGAAAGACTGCTATAACTTAAATTGCCAGGCACACCATCTAAAGGGGACAAAAAGATACAAAACATCCAGGCCATGGGAAAACCTGGGTAGCCACAGCCACTCAAGAGGGAGAGGTTTTTTAGTGCCAGGAAGAAAAAAAAAACTGGCAGGAAATGGCACAAATCGTACACCAAATCCAGTCATTCATGGAGTGGAACCACAGTCGATGGCCTCCACTCCAAACCAACAGATACAGATACTAATGCCGGAAAAAAAATCCTTCCCCAGTACCAACAATACCACCAGTCCGATGACATTCTTCTTTGCAAATATACAGGGTCTAAAGCCAGCAACAAACAACAAAATACCTTTCATCCGTGGACTGCTTGCAGAGGCAAAGGCAATGTTCGCGGCTTTCACTGAGACCCACATAAAGGATCACTTGGACAACGAAATATGGATCCCAGGTTACAACCTATACAGATGCGACAGAGTGAACAGGCAAAAGGGGGGGGGGGTTGGCCTGTACATTGCAGAGTCACTTATGTGCACAGAACTGCTTAATGCCTCAAATGATGTAGTGGAGAACCAAAACCTAGTCATTGCGGTAGTCTACAAGCCTCCGGATGCAACATCCCAGCAATTCCAGGAACAGATGTTAAAAATTGACCACTGTCTGGAAAATCTGCCAGCTCCTGCACCCAACATCTTGCTCCTGGGGGATTTCAACTTAAGGCACCTAAAATGGAGAAATATAGCAAATAATATTGTTGCAGTAATAACACCAGGAGGCAGCTCTGATGAAAACTCACACTCACACGAGCTTTTAAATCTGCACAAAATTCAATTTAAACCAGCAAATAATAGAGCCTAGTAGACTGGAGAATACACTAGACCTCATCTTCACTAACAATGATGATCTGATAAGAAATGTCACCATATCAAAAACAATATACTCAGATCACAACATAATTGAGGTTCAGACATGTATGCGTGGAGCCCCAGACCGACATAATGAGACTAGTCACGAGGGAGCATTCACCAAATTCAACTTCAATAACAAAAACATAAAGTGGGACCAAGTAAACCAAGTCCTAACCGATATAAGCTGGGAAGATATACTAAGCAACACAGACCCCAACTTATGCCTAGAACAGATTAACTCGGTGGCACTCGATGTATGCACAAGGCTTATTCCTCTAAGAAAAAGGAGGAGTAGATGTAAAATAGAAAGAGACAGGCGCTCCCTTTACAGGCGACGGAAAAGAATAACAGAGCGGCTAAAAGAGGTCAATATATCTGAAAGGCGTAGGGAGACACTGGTCAGAGAAATAGCAAGCATCGAACTTAAGCTAAAGGAATCTTATAGGAGTCAGGAATCGCGGGAAGAACTAAAAGCCATAAATGAAATCGAAAGAAACCCAAAGTATTTCTTCTCCTATGCCAAATCAAAGTCGAGAACAACGTCCAGTATTGGGCCCCTAATTAAACAAGATGGGTCCTACACAGATGACAGCAAGGAAATGAGTGAGCTACTCAACTCCCAATATGACTCAGTTTTTAGCAAGCCGCTAACCAGACTGAGAGTCGAAGATCAAAATGAATTTTTTATGAGAGAGCCACAGAATTTGGTTAACACAAGCCTATCTGATGTTATTCTAAAGCCAAATGACTTCGAACAGGCGATAAATGACATGCCCATGCACTCTGCCCAGGGCCAGACTCATGGAACTCTGTATTCATCAAGAACTGCAAGAAGCCCCTATCACGAGCTTTTACCATCCTATGGAGAGGGAGCATGGACACGGGGGTCGTCCCACGGTTACTAAAAACAACAGACATAGCCCCATTCCACAAAGGGGGCAGTAAAGCAACAGCAAAGAACTACAGACCGATAGCACTAACATCCCATATCATAAAAATCTTTGAAAGGGTCCTAAGAAGCAAGATCACCACCCATCTAGAAACCCATCAATTACACAACCCAGGGCAACATGGGTTTAGAACAGGTTGCTCCTGTCTATTTCAACTATTGGATCACTACGACAAGGTCCTAGATGCGCTAGAAGACAAAAAGAATGCAGATGTAATATATACAGACTTTGCAAAAGCCTTCGACAAGTGTGACCATGGCGTAATAGCGCACAAAATGCGTGCTAAAGGAATAACAGGAAAAGTCGGTCGATGGATCTATAATTTCCTCACTAACAGAACACAGAGAGTAGTAGTCAACAGAGTAAAGTCCGAGGCAGCTACGGTGAAAAGCTCTGTTCCACAAGGCACAGTACTTGCTCCCATCTTGTTCCTCATCCTCATATCTGACATAGACAAGGATGTCAGCCACAGCACCATGTCTTCCTTTGCAGATGACACCTGAATCTACATGACAGTGTCTTCCATTGCAGACACTGCAAGGCTCCAGGCGGACATCAACCAAATCTTTCAGTGGGCTGCAGAAAACAATATGAAGTTTAACGATGAGAAATTTCAATTACTCAGATATGGCAAACACGAGGAAATTAAATCTTCATCAGAGTACAAAACAAATTCTGGCCACAAAATAGAGCGAAACACCAACGTCAAAGACCTGGGAGTGATCATGTCGGAGGATCTCACCTTCAAGGACCATAACATTGTATCAATCGCATCTGCTAGAAAAATGACAGGATGGATAATGAGAACCTTCAAAACTAGGGATGCGAAGCCCATGATGACACTCTTCAGGTCACTTGTTCTATCTAGGCTGGAATATTGCTGCACTCTAACAGCACCTTTCAAGGCAGGTGAAATTGCCGACCTAGAAAATGTACAGAGAACCTTCACGGCGCGCATAACGGAGATAAAACACCTCAATTACTGGGAGCGCTTGAGGTTCCTGAACCTGTATTCCCTGGAACGCAGGCGGGAGAGATACATGATTATATACACCTGGAAAATCCTAGAGGGACTAGTACCGAACTTGCACACGAAAATCACTCACTACGAAAGCAAAAGACTTGGCAGACGAAGCAACATCCCCCCAATGAAAAGCAGGGGTGTTACTAGCACGTTAAGAGACCATACAATAAGTGTCAGGGGCCCGAGACTGCTCAACTGCCTCCCAGCATACATAAGGAGGATTACCAACAGACCCCTGGCAGTCTTCAAGCTGGCACTGGACAAGCACCTAAAGTCGGTTCCTGACCAGCCGGGCTGTGGCTCGTACGTTGGTTTGCGTGCAGCCAGCAGTAACAGCCTGGTTGATCAGGCTTTGATCCACCAGGAGGCCTTGTCACAGACCGGGCCGCGGGGGCGTTGACCCCCGGAACTCTCTCCAGGTAAACTCCAGTGATAAGTTTTCTTAAAGCAAATATCCTGAAGTCTACCTAAGTTTGTTTCCAGACAAGAGCAAGATAAAGAGTGCGGGAGAGTTGACGCTGGTCTGAGGCTGCAACACTTTGTCAACTCTACATGTATATGGTGTGGTAGGGTTTAAGCTGGGGTAAGGTTTAAGTTGGGTTAGGGTTTAGGCTGGGGCAAGGTTTAAGTTAAGTTAGGATTTAGGCTGGGGCAGGGTTTAGTGTGGGGAAACATGAAGACCTGCGTGAGGGCTGGGGGCAGGGGAAGTTAGATCTCAGGCAGAGTTAATGCAGGAACAGTTAGTCTTGGGGCAGGCCGAGGGCTGGAGCAGGCCGAGGGCTGGAGCAGGACTAGGGCTGGAGCAGGTGAGGGCTGGAGCAGGGCGAGGGCTAAAGCAGGCCGAGAGCTGAAGCAGGACGAGGGCTGGAGCAGGATCTGAGGTTACGAGTAAGGTTTAACACAGCCAGGGAAGGACGTACTTGTATGAAGGTGTCCCTGAGAGCACAGTGCGGCACAGGGATGGGCGACACACTGCGCATGCGGATCACCTCGGTCAAAGTCACGTCTATATAGACCAATATGCAGATATACACACAAACACACGCACACGCACACACACACACACACACACACACACACACACACACACACACACACACACACACACACACACACACACACACACACAAACACACACACACACACACACACACACACACACACACACACACACACACACACACACACACACACACACACACACACACACACACACATCATGCATCAAGATGTTAGAGACACCACCAGAGAGAGAGGTGAGGATGATCCAGCAAGACTGGACCTTGTATTCACCTTGAGTAGTTCGGACATCGAGGATATCATGTATGAAAGGCCCCTAGGAGCTTGTGATCATGTGGTTCTGTGCTTTGACTACGTAGTTGAGCTCCAAGTGGAGAGAGTAGCAGGAATAGGATGGGAAAAACCAAACTACAAAAGGGGGAACTACTCAGGCATGAGGAACTTCCTGCCAGACATTCAGTGGGAGAGGGAACTGACAGGAAAACCAGTACAAGAAATAATGGACTATGTGACAACAAAATGCAAGGAGGCAGAGGAAAGGTTTGTTCCCAAGGGAAACAGAAATAATGGGAAGAACAGAACGAGTCCTTGGTTCACCCAAAGGTGTAGGGAGGCGAAAACTAGGTGTACTAGAAAATGGAAAAGGTACAGAAGACAGAGAACTCAGGAAAATAAAGAGATTAGCCGAGGAACCAGAAACGAATATTCACAGATAAGAAGGGAGGCTCAGCGACAATATGAAAATGACATAGCATCCAAAGTCAAGTCTGACCCGAAGCTGCTGTATAGCCACATCAGGAGGAAAGCAACAGTCAAGGACCAAGTAATCAGACTGAGGAAGGGTGATGGGGAGTTCACAAGAAACGACCGAGAGGTATGTGAGGAGCTCAACACGAGATTTAAAGAAGTATTTACAGTGGAAACCAGTAGGACTACAGGAAATCAGAACAGAGGGGAACACCAACAAGTGCTGTATGAGGTACACATAACCAAGGAGGAGATGAAGAAGCTGCTATGTGAACTAGACACCTCAAAGGCAGTGGGACCAGACAACATCTCTCCATGGGTCCTTAGAGAGGGAGCAGAGATGCTGTGTGTGCCATTAACGACGATCTTCAAGACATCCATTGAAACTGGGCAACTCCCTGAGGTATGGAAGATGGCAAATGTAGTCCCAGTTTTTAAAGAGGGAGACAGACATGAGGCATTAAACTACAGACCTGTATCACTAACGTGTATAGTATGCAAAGTCATGGAGAAGACCATCAGGAGGAGAGTGGTAGAGCACCTGGAAAGAAACAAGTGTATAATTGACAACAAGCACAGTTTCAGGGAAGGAAAATCCTGTGTCACAAACCTACTGGAGTTTTATGACAAGGTGACAGAAGTCAGACAAGAGAGAGAGGGGTGGATCGACTGCATTTTTTTGGACTGCAAGAAGGTCTTCGACACAGTTCCTCACAAGAGGTTACTGCAAAAGCTAGAGGATCATGCACACATAACAGGAAAGGCACTGCAATGGATCAGAGAATACCTGACAGGGAGGCAACAACGAGTCATGGTACGTGACGAGGTGTCAGAGTGGGCGCCTAGGACCTGTGCTGTTTTTGGTATATGTGAATGACATAACGGAAGGGATGGACTCAGAAGTGTCCTTGTTGGCAGATGATGTGAAGTTAATGAGAAGAATCAAATCGGATGAGGATCAGCCAGGACTACAAAGAGACCTGGACAGGCTACAAGCCTGGTCCAGCAACTGGCTCCTTGAGTTTAACCCTGCCAAATGCAAAGTCATGAAGATTGGGGAAGGGCAAAGAAGACCGCAGATAGAATATAGTCTAGATGGCCAAAGACTGCAAACCTCACTCAAGGAAAAAGATCTGGGGGTGAGTATAACACCGAGCATATCTCCTGAGGTGCACATTAATCAGATAACCGCTGCAGCATACGGGCGTCTGGCAAACCTACGGATAGCGTTCCGATACCTCAGTAAGGAATCATTCAAGACTCTGTATACCATTTACGTCAGGCCCATACTGGAGTATGCAGCACCAGTTTGGAACCCACACCTGGTCAAGCACATCAAGAAATTAGAGAAAGTACAAAGGTTTGCAACAAGACTAGTCCCAGAGCTAAGGGGATTGTCTTACGAAGAAAGGTTGAGGGAAATCGGCCTGACGACACTGGAGGACAGGAGAGTCAGGGGAGACATGATAACGACATATAAAATACTGCACGGAATAGACAAGGTGGACAAAGACGGGATGTTCCAGAGATGGGACACAGAAACAAGAGGTCACAATTGGAAGTTGAATCAAAGGGATGTTAGGAAGTATTTCTTCAGTCATAGAGTAGTCAGGCCGTGGAATAGCCTAGAAAGTGATGTAGTGGAGGCGGGAACCATACATAGTTTTAAGGCGAGGTTTGATAAAGCTCATGGGGCAGGGGGAGAGAGGACCTAGTAGCAATCCGTGAAGAGGCGGGGCCAGGAGTTATGAATCGACCCCTGCAACCACAAATAGGTGAGTACAAATAGGTGAGTACACATACACACACATACACACACACACACACACACACACACACACACACACACACACTGAGCAGTTCAGACATTGAGGACATCGTAAATGAGAGGCCGCTAGGAGTTAGTGACCACATGGTTATGTGCTCTGAATACATAGTAGAGTTACAAGTGGAGAGAGTAACTGGAGTTGAATGGGAAAAGCCAGAGGTTTGAGGAACTTCCTGCAGGAGGTTCAGTGGGACAGAGAACTTGTAGGAAAGTCAGTAAACGAAATGATGGAATACGTAACAACAAAATGCAAGGAGGCAGAGGAAAGGTTTGTTCCCAACTGCAACAGAGATAATGGGAAGACCAGAACGAGCCCCTGGTTTACCCGACGGTGAAAGGAGGCAAAAACTAAGTACACTTGAGAATGGAAAAATTACAGAAGGCAAAGAACACAGGAAAATAAGGAGATTAGTAAAAGAACCGGGAACAAGTATGCACAGGTAAGGAGGGAGGCCCAGCGACAGTATGAAAATAACAGCATCGAAAGTCAAGTCTGACCAGAAACTGTTGTATAGCCACATCAGGAGGAAGACAACAGTCAAAGAGCAGGTGATCAGACTGAGGACAGAAGGCGGGGAACTCACAAGAAACGATCAAGAGGTATGTGAGGAGCTCAACAGAAGATTTAAGGAATTATTTACAGTAGAGACAGGAAGGGCTCTGAGATGACAGCACAGAGGGGATTGGATGACATACAAACAATGGAGGAGGAGGCGCAGAAGATGCTAAGTGACCTTGATACCTCGAAGGCAATGGGACCGGACAACATCTCCCTGTGGGCCATTAGAGAAGGAGCAGAGACGCTGTGTGTGCCACTAACCACAATCGTCAATACATCCCTTGAAACATGGCAACTACCTGTGGTATGGAAGACGGAAAATGTAGTCCCCATTTTTAAGAAAGGAGACAGAAACGAGGCACTAAACTATAGACCAGTGTCTCTGACGTGTATAATATGCAAAGTCATGGAGAAGATTATCAGGAGGAGAATGGTGGAGCACCTGGAACGGAACAAGATTATAAAGGACAACCAGCATGGATTCATGGAAGGCAAATCCTGTGCCACAAACATTCTGGAGTTTTATGACAAGGTAACAGAAGTAAAACACGAGAGAGAGGGGTGAGTTGATTGCATTTTCCTGGACTGCAGGAAGGCCTTCGACACAGTTCCTCAAAAGAGATTAGTGCAGAAGCTGGACGATCAGGAGCATATAACAGGAAGTGCACTACAGTGGGTCAGAGAATACCTGAAAGGGAGGTAACAACGAGTCATGGTACGTGAAGAAGTATCACAGAAGGCGCCTGTGACGAACGGGGTCCCAAAGGGGTCAGTCCAAGGACCAGTGCTATTTTCGATATATGTGAATGACATGATGGAAGGAACAGACACTGAAGTGTCACTATTCGCAGATGATGTGAAGTTAATGAGAAGAATTAAATCAGGTGAGGATCAGGCAGGACAGCAAAGATACCTGGACAGGTTGGGCATGTGGTCCAACAACTGGCTACTCGAATTCAACCCTTCCAAATGCAAAATCATGAAGATTAGGGAAGGGCAAAGAAGACCGCAGACAGAGTATAGGCTAGGTGGACAAAAGCTGTAAACCTCACTCAAAGAGAAAGACCTTGGGGTGACCATAACACCGAGCATATCTCCGGAGGCACTCATCAACCAGATAACTGCTGCAGTAAACGGGCGCCTGGCAAACCTGAGAATAGGGTTCCAATACCTTAATAAGGAATCGTTCAAGACACTGTACACTGTGTACGTCAGGCCCATACTGGAGTGTGCAGCATCAGTTTGGAACCCACACCGGGTCAAGCACGTCAAGAAGTTAGAGAAAGTACAAAGGTTTCAACAAGGCTAGTTCCGGAACTCAGGGAAATGTCCTACGATGAAAGGTTGAGGGAAATCGGACTGACGACACTGGAGGACAGGAAGGTCAGGGTAGACATGATAACGACATACAAAATACTGCGTGGAATAGATAAGATGGCCAAAGACAGGATGTTCCAGGGAGGGGACACAGAAACAAGGGGTCACAATTGGAAGCTGAAGACTCAGACGAGTCACAGGGATGCTAGGAAGTATTTCTTCAGTCATGGAGTCGTCAGGAAGTGGAATAGCCTAGCAAGTGACGTAGTGGAGGCAGAAATCATACATAGCTTTAAGACGAGGTAGGACAAAGCTCAGGAAGTAGAGAGAGAGAGAGAGAGAGGACCTAGTATCGATCAGTGAAGAGGCGGGGCCAGGAACTGAGTCTCGACCCCTGCAACCACAATTAGGTGAGTACACACACACACACACACACAGACACAAACACACACACACACACAGACACACACACACACACACAGACACACACACACACACACACACACACACACACACACACACACACACACACACACACACATACAGACACACACACACACACACACACACACACACACACACACACACACACACACACACACACACACACACACACACACACACACACACACACACACACACACACACACACTCACACACACACACACAGCAGGGATAACAAGGAAGGCACTACAATGGATCAGGGAATATTTGTCAGGAAGACAGCAGCGAGTCATGGTACGTGGGCACCTGTGACCAGCGGGGTCCCACAGGGGTCAGTCCTAGGACCAGTGCTGCTTCTGGTATTTGTGAACGACATAACGGAAGGAATGGACTCCGAAGTGTCCCTGTTTGCAGATGACGTGAAGTTGATGAGAAGAATTCATTCGATAGAAGACCAGGCAGAACTACAAAGGGATCTGGACAGGCTGCAGACCTGGTCCAGCAACTGGCTCCTGGAGTTCAACCCCACCAAGTGCAAAGTCATGAAGATTGGGGAAGGGCAAAGAAGACCGCAGACGGAGTACAGTCTATGGGGCCCAGAGACTACAAACCTCACTCAAGAAAAAAGATCTTGGGGTGAGTATAACACCAGGCACATCTCCTGAAGCGCACATCAACCAAATAACTGCTGCAGCATATGGGCGCCTAGCAAACCTCAGAACAGCATTCCGACATCTTAATAAGGAATCGTTCAGGACCCTGTACACCGTGTACGTTAGGCCCATATTGGAGTATACGGCACCAGTTTGGAACCCATACCTAGCCAAGCACGTAAAGAAACTAGAGAAAATGCAAAGGTTTGCAACAAGACTAGTCCCAGAGCTAAAGGGTATGTCCTACGAGGAGAGGTTAAGGGAAATCGACCTGACGACACTGGAGGACAGGAAAGATAGAGGGGACATGATAACGACATACAAAATACTGAGAGGAATTGACAAGGTGGACAAAGACACGATGTTCCAGAGATGGGACACAGTAACAAGGGGACACAGTTGGAAGTTGAAGACACAGATGAATCACAGGGATGTTAGGAAGTATTTCTTCAGTCACAGAGTAGTCAGGAAGTGGAATAGTATGGGAAGCTATGTAGGAGTCAGGATCCATACATAGCTTTAAGCAGAGGTATGATAAAGCTCACGGTTCAGGGAGAGTGACCTAGTAGCGACTAGTGAAGAGGCGGGGCCAGGAGCTTGGACTCGACCCCTGCAACCTCAACTAGGTGAGTACACACAGAGTTAAACTGTTTTCTCATCAATGTTTTTGAGAGCTTTGCATATTTGTAGTCCAGAGTTCATAGATGAATAAGTAAGTAAGTTTATTCAGGTATACACAAATACAGTTACATAGAATTATCATACATAGCAGCATATGTGTAGAGAACCTAGGATAACCCAAATATCCAAATTTATGAAATAGCTAATGATCTGAAATACTCAACAAACGTAGCTGATAATTTTTTTAAAATTGCTAGAAATACTTTTTACAATCCAAAAAGAGACAACCAGCCTTATTCAATTAAAAATATGTTGGTTCTCCCTTACCATGAAAACTTGGTTGATACGTTTTCTCTTCTTAAGACTTTTAATATTAAAGTTGTATTCAAAAATCTTGATTCAGTATAAAAACTTTTGATAAAGAATTCCCCCGAAATGCTGATGGATGTGTCTATAAGATTCCTTGTAAAATTTGCGATAAAGTTTATTACGGTCAAACTGGTAAAAATCTCGAACTAAGATTAAAACAACTTAAATATAGCATTAGAACTGGACAAGATTCCAATGCTCTATTTATTCATGTAAGAGATTTTAACCATCCAATTGATTTTCAAAAAGTTGAGAAAGTAGTATCAAGCAAGTCCATGGTCGACAGAAATATAATTGAATCTTGTTTCATAAAAAGCAGTTTTGAAAATGATATGCATATTTCCTTTGGTTTATATAAATTAGATCTATTTATTGTTAATAGAATTTGGGAAGAATTTAATAATACATTGGATAAATAATAAATCTTAATTCTTGGGTAGAATAGTTAGTTTGTGGGTTGCCATGAAGGACCTGACTAGTTGAGCCAGCGGGCCTGCTGCAGTGTTCTCTTTCTTATGAGTCGCGCGTCAGGTGTTGCTCTATTGTGGGATGTGATGGTGAGGTGTTGTCTAGACCCTTTATATGCCTTCCTTTCATGCATTACTTTTATTATTCCTTGATAATGTGAGTAATCACGAAAGCGCTTGGAATTTCATTTTTCTTTCACAGTGGCTATTTTACATATTCTGAAATCACCTGTTTACTGTGATCTTATTGCATATATATATATATATATATATATATATATATATATATATATATATATATATATATATATATATATATATATATATATATATATATATATATATATATATGTCGTGCCGAATATGTAAAACTGGTCAATTAGCTAGAACTCATTTAAAATTAAGTCATTTCTAAAATTTTCTCTTATACGTTTAAAGATATATTTTTTTCAAAGGGTTAATGTTAATGTAAAAAATTTTAATTTTGCACCAAAAGAATCTTAGAAAACTTGCCTAACCTTATTATAACAAGAACAAATTATTTTAGCCTAACCCAACTAAATATATTTTAGATTTGTTTACAGTAATTTAATACTAAACAAACACAGTGAAATATATTTTTTTCGTTAGGTTCAGAATGATTTTGGCGAAATTATTGCATACACAAATTTTCGCTTGTCCTATATGGCAAGATGAGCGTTGCTATTTAAGCCAAGATCGCAAGTTCTGCCTATTCGGCACGACATATATATATATATATATATATATATATATATATATATATATATATATATATATATATATATATATATATATATATATATATATATATATATATATATATATATATATTTATTTATATATATATATGTACTCACCTATTTGTACTCACCTATTTATGGTTGCAGGGGTCGAGTCTTAGCTCCTGGCCCCGCCTCTTCACCGGTTGCTACTGGGCCCTCTCTCTCCCCGCTCCATGAGCAAACCTCGTCTTAAAACTGTGTATGGTTCCTGCCTCCACTACGTCATTTTCTAGGCTATTCCTTACAACTCTATGACTGAAGAAATACTTCCTACTATCTCTCTGACTCATTTGTGTCTTCAACTTCCAATTGTGGCCTCTTGTTTCTGGGTCCCCTCCCTGGAACATCCTGTCTTTGTCCATCTTGTCTATTCCACGCAGTATTTTATATGTCGTTATCATGTCTCCCCTGACCCTCCTGTCCTCCAGTGTCGTCAGGCCGATTTCCCTTAATCTTTCTTCATAGGACATTCCCCTTAGCTCTGGAACTAACCTTGTCGCAAACCTTTGTACTTTCTCTAGTTTCTTGACGTGCTTTATCAAGTGCGGGTTCCAAACAGGTGCTGCATACTCCAGTATGGGCCTGACATACACGGTGTACAGTGTCTTGAATGATTCCTTACTAAGGTATCGGAATGCTGTTCTCAGGTTTACCAGGCGCCCATATGCTGCAGCAGTTATCTGATTGATGTGTGCTTCCGGAGACATGCTCGGTGTTATACTCACCCCAAGATCTTTCTCCTTGAGTGAGGTTTGCAGTCTTTGGCCACCTAGCCTATACTCTGTCTGTGGTCTTCTGTGCCCTTCCCCTATCTTCATGACTTTGCATTTGGCAGGATTAAATTCGAGAAGCCATTTGCTGGACCAGGTGTCCAGTCTGTCCAGGTCTCTTTGAAGTCCTGCCTGGTCCTCATCAGATTTAATTCTCCTCATTAACTTCACATCATCTGCAAACAGGGACACTTCTGAGTCTAACCCTTCCGTCATGTCGTTCACATATACCAAAAATAGCACTGGTCCTAGGACCGACCCCTGTGGGACCCCGCTCGTCACAGGTGCCCACTGTGATACATCATTACGTACCATGACTCGTTGTTGCCTCCCTGTCAGGTATTCTCTGATCCATTGCAGTGCCCTTCCTGTTATATGCACCTGATGCTCTAGCTTCCGCACTAATCTCTTGTGAGGAACTGTGTCTAAGGCCTTTTTGCAGTCCAAGAAGATGCAATCAACCCACCCCTCTCTCTCGTGTCTTACTTCTGTTATTTTATCATAAAACTCCAGAAGGTTTGTGACGCAGGATTTGCCTTCCGTGAATCCGTGCTGGTTGGCATTTATACTCTTGTTCCGTTCCATGTGCTCCACCACTCTCCTCCTGATAATCTTCTCCATAATTTTGCATACTATACACGTCAATGACACAGGTCTATAGTTTAGTGCCTCTTTTCTGTCTCCTTTTTTAAAAATGGGAACTACATTGTGTGTGTGTATGTGTGTGTGTGTGTGTGTGTGTGTGTGTGTGTGTGTGTGTGTGTGTGTGTATGTGTGTGTGTGTGTGTGTGTGTGTGTGTGTGTGTGTGTGTGTGTGTGTGTTTGTGTGTGTCATGCCGAATATGTTAAACTCCTCAATTAGCAAGAACTCATTTAAAATTAAATCCTTTCTAAAATTTTCTCTTATACGTTTAAAGATATATTATTTTCATTAATGTTGATGCAAAAATTTATAATTTTGCACCAAAAGGAACTTAGAAAATTTACCTAACCTTATTATAACAAGAGTAATTTATTTTAGCCTAACCCAACTAAATATATTTTAGATTTGTTTATAATAATTTAATACTAAACAAGCACAGTGAAATATATTTTCTTCGTTAGGTTGAGAATGATTTTGGCGAAATTATTGCATACACAAATTTTCACTTGTCCTATATGGCAAGATGAATGTTGCTATTTAAGCCAAGATCGCAAGTTCTGCCTATTCGGCACTACATATATATATATATATATATATATATATATATATATATATATATATATATATATATATATATATATATATATATATATATATATATATATATATATATATATATATATATATATATATATATATATATTGGAACCTCTACTTGCGAGTTTAATTCATTCTGTGACCTTGCTTGCTTCTGGATTTGCTCGTTTGTAGAGTCAATTTTCCTCATTTAAATTAATTGAAATGCAATTAATCAATTCTCGGCTCTCAGGAGGCACGACAAGATTTTCCACTAATATCATCTACATGCTTTTATTATAACAGAAATCAGACTGGTTATTGAGTGCCATTGTACAGAATAAATTAAGCTGTAAAACACTTGAATAGCTCTCGAACAAATATCACAAGGGTTATTTTGAACTGGAGGAAATAAGACTAGGTCTACAAGAATTAATGGTGAAGTTGCAGACCAGCCAACTAACTTATTTTAAAGATGCAACATATAATAACTCTGAGGTATCTGTCGTTTCACAAAGGGAAAAATTATGCCAATGGTAATAATCAAAATTCATTTCCTAAAAATAGTTGCATAAGTACATATCAAGTAGCAGGAATCAGAAATAATGATTCTCCACAAGGTAAGAAGAATAAGTACCCTCCTAAGAGCAGCCCAGTTAATAAGAAACCAGTCAAAGAAAAGAGAGATTGTCTCTTCTGCAAGGGTACTCATTTTTCTAACAATTCCAATTCATACAATTCATGGAATGATAAAGTTGAAAGATTGGAGGAACTTGACAGATGTATCAGATGTCTAGGTAATCACAATGTAAAGGATTGATATGCCAAATTAAACGACTGTTATCAATGTCACAAAGGAAGACACCATATAGTCATGTGTAAGGGTCTATATGATAATGTTGATAATAATAATAATATTGACAATCCTGACAAAACATTGGCTAATGTAAAAATTGCTGCTAATGTTAATAATGATGGTTTTGCTGAAGTAGCCTTACCTGTGTTACAGGTAAAAATTGATGATAAAAGGCATAAATCAAAAAATGTAACTGCATTATTAGACCAGGGATCCCAGCGTACTTTCATAAAACGTAATAGTGTTATCTCTCTTGTTATGTCTAAGGCTAAAGTGTCTCCAATTAAATCATGTACTTTACCTCAGTTGGAATTATCAGCCATTTATTTAGGTGTCAAATTAACTAATTATATAAGAAATAAGTTGCAGGAGATAAATATTAGCGACACTGTAATTTGGTCTGATAATGAGGTATCCTTACAATGGATCCGTAATGGAAACAGTAAAATTGTGTACGCACAAAACAGAGTCGCTGAAATTAATCAGATGCAAGAGAAATATAATAGTTTGGGTCAGCATATGTTAACATTTAATCAGCTGATTTCTTGTCTCGAGGTTTATTATGCTAAATTTGTAAATGCTGTATCATGGTTTAAAGGACCGAGCTGGTTGTTAAATAAAGCTAATTGGCCTGTACAAAAGGCGTATATTGCTCCTGTTGAAATTGCTGTGACCTCCGCTCCAATAGTTTGTCCTCCCTTAGCTATTGATATAAATAGGTATTCTTGTTAGGTAAGACACATATGCAACAGTTAGGTATCTTTATTATGAAACGTTTCGCCTACACAGTAGGCTTCTTCAGTCAAGTACAGAAAAGTTGATAGAAGCAGAAGATACTTGAAGACGATGTAATCAGTCCATCACCCTTAAAGTTTTGAGGTGGTCAGTCCCTCAGTCTGGAGAAGAGCATTGTTTCATACTATGGAACAATGCTCTTCTCCAGACTGAGGGACTGACCACCTCAAAACTTTAAGGGTGATGGACTGATTACATCGTCTTCAAGTATCTTCTGCTTCTATCAACTTTTCTGTACTTGACTGAAGAAGCCTACTGTGTAGGCGAAACGTTTCATAATAAAGATACCTAACTGTTGCATATGTGTCTTACCTAACAACCTGTCGGTATTTTATACCATTTTAATGTTCAAATAGGTATTCTTATAGATAGATAGATAGGACTCACAGGTAAGGACCCACGAGGGGCGAGGGGCAAGTGGGGACAGTGCGAAGAATAGATGGTGAGAGGAATGTCTTGAGTTGAAGAGAGAAGAGTCAGGACTAGACCCAACTGCTAAGCCTTGATAAACAATAACAAAGACGACATAGAAGATAACAGGGACTCTGCGGGTGCTGACTGCAACTGACTGGAGCACTTCAACTTGCAATGACTGGATATGGTTCAGGGACACGTTGTTGCAAAGGCGACGCAAAAACGCACATCGCAAGCACTTCAGCCCTAAAAACGCACAAAGACACAGCTATACGGCAATGGCACTTTTAAGTTATTTGAATTTTTAAGCAAAAAGTCAGATAATTTATGTGTATTGTGGTGGAGGTGCCGGATCATTCAATGATTGAAAAAGATTTACATCATTGTAAGGACGTCTGAGAGTATCATCTAAGTAAATAGTCCAGTAGTCATGATATGTTTCAAGTCTGTCAAGTTGTTTGTCACTAAGTGTCTTCCAGTATACGTTCAAAGCCGGTGTGTTTGTCGTGAGGTGGAGAGATTCACTGGTGGCAAATTCGTCCCATCTCACTCCCAACACCCAACGTAATGCACGATTCTGGATACGTTGAAATTTTTGTGCGTTTGTCTTGGCAATTAACGTCAGAGCGAGTGGAAAGTAAGAGAGTAGAGGACGAATGAGTGCTTTGTAAAGATGTAGTTTTGTCTTGGGACTGGCACCTCGCAGCTTATATAACCTTGAGAGTGCAGTTCCCGCCAGTATGGTCTTTGTAGTAATGTGAGATTTTAAGTTCAGTGTGTGGTCGAGGGTAATACCAAGGACAACTGTCGTGAAGGAGCGTGGGATGGGGGTACGGGAGGTGCTTGTTTTGAGTTCGACAGGAGTGGGGACATCACGCATTCTATGGAAGTAAGTGATTTTTTACTTATTTGGGTTGGTTTTTATGCGCCATAATAATTCCCAGGCGGTAATCCTGTCGACCTATCTTTGTGTTCTGCGTGCAAGAAAACGAAAGTTTTCATGTGTTGTGAGTTGAGTGATGTCGTCTGCGTAAGAAAGGGTAATTGTGTTTGGGTAAAGAGGTTCAGGTAAATCATTCGTGTAGAGTATATATAGGGTGGGAGATAAGACCGAACCTTGGGGTACACCCGCTTTTAACGTGAAATAGTCCGAATAATGATCTCTGAACCGTATACGCATCGTTCGGCCGTCTAGAAAATGACATAATAATTTCGTCATATTTATAGTTAAGTCAAAGGAAGTGCAGAGTTTGTATTTTAATCCTTCATGCCAAACAGTGTCAAAAGCTTTTTCTACATCTTTGGCGACAAGGGCGGAGGTACAGTTCTGGGCTTTATTGATACGTATATAGTTCAGGATCATATTCAAAACGTCTTGGGTAGATCGTTTTTTTCGGAAACCGAATTGTCTTTCAGTAAGCAAGTTATGTGTCTCTAGGTGAGTCCTGAGTCGCATATTTACAAGTCGTTCAAAGGTCTTACCCAAAATTTCAAGGAGGCTAATTGGTCTATAGTTCTTGGGGTCAGTCAAGTCTTTTCCAGGTTTCGGTATGAGACATGCAGTTGCAGATTTAAAGAATGGGGGGAAATAGCCAGATGCAAGAGAGGCATTAAAGAGGTCAGTGATAGCAGAAGCAACAGAAAGTGGAAGGTGACGAAGGACTGTATGTGACAGACCTGAAGCTCCTGGAGCTTTTTTTGGAAGGTGTGTTAGTAAGGAGTGAACATCATTAACAGTAAAAGGAGAGTTTAGAGGATGTGTGGAAGATAGGGTATTTAGGTTTATGATTGGATCAGGAGTTGTTAAATCTTCATGGTTGGATACCCATCTTTCTACGTCTAATGTGTGTGCTATGACAACTTGGTCTGGTGGATGTGGGTGGAAGATGTTTTCCCATATGTCTTTGAAAATATGTACCGCTTCAGCAGGGTCAGAGATCTGTCTGTTGTTGCTGTTTATGTGTCTAAAGGTTGTGGATCGAGGGGTGCCTGTAAGTTTCCGAATGGATGACCAGAATGCTTTGGGATCTCTTGTACGCTGTACATCTGTATGATTTATAATTGATTGCCAATGCCGGTCGTGGTCATCGTCTAGGCTATGGATAATATGTGTACGTAAAATAGTGAGGTCCCATCGGATGATATTGAGTCTGTTTTGGTTTGCTAAGAAACGGTGTCTGTAACATGTGAGTAATCTTTTTGTTCTTTCTGATGGACGAAAAGAGTATCGTACTTTGTGGTGTGTCATTGGGATAACCTCTGTAGCAGTTTGGGTAATTGATTGTTGAATGCGTTGAATTTGTGTGTCTATGTCTGATACTGGTCTATTGTTATAGTTGTGTGTGAGATCAAGAGTGTTTAAGCGTTGTTTGAACAGATCCCAGTCTGCCTGAGAATAAGCTGGAGAGGGGCGAACTGGAATGAGTATAGGATTTGAGGAAATATGCAAAATGATAGGAATGTGGTCAGATCCAGAGAGCGGTCCTGGTGTTGTGTAGTGATGTAAGTGATTACTAGCTCTGTTTGTAAAAATTTTATCAGGGGTGCCTTGACCATTGAATGTATAGATTGTTGGGAAATAAGGTCCGAGATGTATGAGATGTTTCTGTGTTACAAGTGTATGAAGTTGCCTTCCACGCAGATTTGTGGAGTTGTCATGGAAATCTGTGTGTTTGGCATTTAGGTCGGCAAGTAAGTATACAGGAAGATGTGTATGATTAAAAAGAATGGTTAAATCATGTATGTTAATGTTTTGATGGGGTCTGGTATATGTCGTGTACAGGATGATGGGTCCGTGTATCGTGTAAATTTTCACAGCCATGCTGTGAGAATATGTAAATGGAAGGGATAAGAACTCATGTTTAATTGTACTTTTAACAAGAATAGCTACGCCATTCCAGTGTTCGGCAGGAGATTGACGGGCTGTATATCCTAAGTGTCTGACTCGTTGATCATCACGTACACACGTGCTGTTTAATAACAACACGTCTGGTTGTTCTGAGTCAACGAGGTCAGCAAGAATGTATTTGTTTGCGTTGTAAGCTCTTATGTTAAATTGAATAACCTTAAGAGCCATGGTTGGGGTTACTTGAAGGACGAGATTGTGAGCCTTTCACAGCACCTAATCTATTTTTGGTCGGTTGTGATTTACGGTTTCTGGATTGGGAACGGGAAGGGGAAGGTGAGAGGGGCATGGAGTGGGAGGTGGGACTAGGTGTAGTGTTAAGATGAGAGGATGAGTAGGAGCGAGAGGGAGAGGGCGAGGGCTGGGTTTTATATATTAAATGATCAACTCTATCCAGACATTGGGCGAATCCGGGAGAGAAGTCAAACTGTTGTTCCACAGTAGTAGATCGAGACTTGGGAGTAAGAGAACGAGAAGGACGAGTAGAGGAAGAAGGAGGTTGAGATCGATTGGTGTTAGAGCCAGAGCTGGTGGAAGGATTAGAAGGACAGGATTTTGGCATATGGGTGGAAGGAGAAGGGTCTGCCTGAGTAGAAGCTTGAAGAGGAGTTTCTGTAGTGGAGAGAGAAGAGTTGGGAAAAAGTTCATCCTTGGGAAGAAAGAAATCAGGAGGGAAAATGATGGGGTCAAAGTTATTGGCTTTCAAAAGATCATTCAGCATCGTTGGATAGTTGGCACTTTTAAATGCTTTATGACAGTATACAGCAGTGAGCACAATGGTCTCAAGGATATTAGATTGTTTTGAGGATGAAGAGGTCGAGGGAAGGTTGGTTTGTGCAGCAGCAGCATAGGAAGGATGAGTTGTAGAAGTGGTAGCAGGAAGAACATAAGAGTTTGGTTGGTGAGTGGATGAGAATGTTGTCTGTGTTTGTGAGCGTGGAGTCAAGACTGGGTTTGGAAGGTTCAGAGGTTGGTCTTTCCGTAATGAAGAAACATAATCCTTACGAGTAGGGCAGTTGAAAGAAGTAGCAGAATATGCCTGAGAACAGTGCAAACATTTTAGAGTGTTGGAACATTTTTGCCATGTGTGGCCTGGAGAAGAACACTTGGAACACAGCTGTTGCTTGTCACAAGTATTCTTTAGATGTCCAAACTCAAGGCATTTGTAGCACTGATGAATTGCGACATAGTTAGGTAGAAACAATGAAGTAGGTGGAATAAGAAAGTAGTTAGCTCGAACACCATGTTTGAACAATTTATCAGCCTCTTCAGGAGTGGAACATCTGATCTTTAGGATATTAGAGCGTTCAGGATGGAAAAGTTCCTCAACTGTGACTTGATTTTGAGTTGAAATGTCTGTCATCAAGGCGTCTTTGTTCTGGGTGTAATCGTTTAGCAGTGATGAGTCAACAAATTTTGCCACGACTGTACTCCTGGCCTTGTGATCAGGAGCCCAATCGATAGCAAAACCTGCCTGAAAGAGCTTTTCTCGGACTTCCTTACTTGTACATAGGTCATAGTTGACAGGATCAAGATTTACCTTACATCCGGTATGAGTCTTAAAGATGTTTATCATTCGAGCCTGGGTAATATTGAAAAAGGTAGAGGCATAGTCAATCGTATCCTTGTCAGCTTTAGAGTACTTTAACATCAAGGCCATTGTCGGAAAACTGGGTCTCTGTGCAGTTGCCATGATGACAACAGCACAGGTGGAATGCTGCCTGAATCGTGAGTGGCGTCTAAGGGGCGTCAAGTGCGTAATTCTGACTGATCATGTTTGTGTTGTAAGTGTACCTGCCAAGATTAGGCTTCCCATGCGTTAATTACAAGAATGCAGCCACGGGCACCGGACCAGACGAATACTCCCACCGACGCAGGAGCAGGTCCAGCCGATCCAGAAAAAAGAAGAAAATTTTAGAGGAGAGAGAAAGGTGCTGGTGTCTCCAGAGCGATATAGCCAAGCCGATCCACTGTGTGGGGATCTTTAACCACCTCAATGAAGAGGGCTTGACTGGCCTCTGAGGAGATTACGGCACAACAGAGAGCTAAACCCGTGTCACACAAAAAAAAGATATTGGTTTAAAAAAAAGCTGTCTAATTCTCAAAGATGCCTTCACAACAGAACACGAGTAAGAGGATGTCTGTATGCAAAAGATTACACATACACAGAGTGCATAGGTGTGGTCGTGATGCTCTTGAACAATATACCAGCAGGTAACATCCAACAGGTTGAGGTGGGAAGACTTCACCCAGCTGCAAGAGTGCAGAGGCCAACGGTCTGCCCTGGGGCAGGCAGCCAGCTACGCACCAAGTCCTGGAGCCAAGATGAAGAGTTTCCAGAAATCAACCAATCAGCAATGTCTTTCTTAAAACAGAAAATCAATGTTATTTTTCCTTAACAAACAACACCAAAAGCTTCTTCCAGCAAGTGGATCGAAAGGCAGCCAATCAGGAGCAAGCAAAGCATGCAGCCAATCAGGAGCAAGCAAAGCATACAGCCAACCGGGAGCAGGTACGTCCGACCAGTGCAGAAGCTAGCAGAGGAATGTGTCCAAGTCTCAAGTCTGAGTCTCAAGTCTGAAGTCTGTATTCTTCTTTACCCAAACTAATCAATGTAACTAAGTTGGTGTTTAAATTTCTAAACAAGATGAATATCTCATATAAGTTTTCACATCCTCTTGAATATTGGATAAAGAGGGTACAAGAAGAAATCTATGGAAATGAGATTAAATTGATGATGGAAAGAAAAATTGTGAAAGGTTCCATAATAGAGAAATTGGGGCTGTATTTAGAGAACAATGTAATTAGGTGCAGAGGTAGGTTACAAAATGCTGAATTGGGTGATTATGCTAAACACCCTATCTAACTGCCCAAAACTCATCATCTAACAAATTTAATTGTTTTAAATGCCCATAAAAACGTAATGCATGGTGGGGTACAAGATACCTTAAATTGTATTAGGGAAACTTTCTGTATTCCACAAGGATGGCAAAGTGTAAAAAGGGTGATTAAATCTTGTATAATATGTTGCCGTGTGGAAGCCAGATCTTATGAGTACCCAGGTCCTCCACTATTGTCAAATAAGCAATTTGAGTCGTTTAGCAACGAACTCCGGCCGGCCACAGTGTGGAAAATAATGTATTTTCCAGAAAAAATACAGTGTATTTTTTATGTAAATTAGTGTAATATATTGTATTTAATAAAAATTATGTTATAAAAAATGAAAAGCTCTGCGCCTGCGCAGAAGAGACTCGCCATGTCTGAACAAGTCAACACAAACGTTAGTGAATAATCGGAAGAATTTTTGTGCTCTAGAGGTTATGATTTGCTTAAAACCTCTCAAATGGGAGCCAAAATTGTTGGATGTGCATTCCTGCATAACTTGAGATATCAGGCGACTGTACAAGACAGCTCCAGGAACCTCAGATAAGTCTGTTTATGTTAAATTCTGGCCAGTGTTATTTTCATGTATAGACAGTGAGGTTTTCTGAGTATGATGCACCTTGATCTCCACTCAGATTGGTGAGTGATATTAAGATATATTCTCCTTCTGTTATATAAATGTGTATATATATAATAATTTATTAATTTTAATATACAGTCCACAAACTTATATATTTACCAGAATTCCTGGTGATGCATATTTCATTTGTAATTAATAGGTCTAGAGCAACTTGTGGATATGACAGTTGTAGGTATCGAAGGGGAACATTTTTGTGACCTAGGTGTCCCAAATTCCTACTTGTATATGTAACTTTGATAAATAATAATTATCTTTGTTACCATTTACTGGTATGTACCTTATGAGTTACATCCAGATAAATGCAATTTTCCACAACCCCCACCAATTATCCCTCCATCCTATTCTCCTCCACTCCAACCCATCACCCTTCTATCCATCCCTTTCTCTTCCATTACCACCCCAACACATTACCTCTCGCCCTACCCCGTTCCTGGTAAGAGCGCGCCAAGCTTCAACCATCCAGGCATTCATATATAAGTGCCACTAGGCCTCCAGCCAATCAAGAGGAGGTAAGCCTTTCTTCATCCATATGGAGAAGTAGCACACAAAATGCGTGATAAATGAATAACAGGAAAAGCTGGTAGATAAATCTATAACTTCTTAACAAATAGAACACAAACAGTAATGGTAAAGAGAGTAAAGTCATAGGAGGCTACAGCGAAAAGCTCTGTTCCACAGGGTACAGTAATCACCCCCATCCTTTTCTATAACCTCATATCTGATATAGACAGATATCAGCACAGTACCGTGTCTTACTTTGTTGACGATATCAGAATTTAAGTGACTATGTCAGCCATCGAGGATACTACAAGTTTCCAAGCGGAGAAACAATATGAAGTTCAATAAAGACAAATATCAATTACTCCGCTGTGGAAAAATCAAGGAAATAAAAACTGTATTGAAGTATAAAACAAATTGCAAACACATAATAGAGTAAAAAACTAATGCGAAGGGCTTGGGAGAGATAATCTCAGTGTTACGCCTCTACCATGTTGCCCCTATTGTTACCCTTTCTTTAATATTACATTGCAGTCATTTCCTTTAATAGCTAAATTGGAAATGAACGTCTTTGTATGATTAAGGCTTATTATTATTTATGTTATGTGGCCACAATACATTAAGCTAAAGGTATAGTCAAGTACCAATCGGTCTGTGTACAGGTATAAGGTTAATGTGTGGTGTTCGATGGTTATTCTCCACCCCCCCTCCCCCCGCCTTTCTGTACGCTCAAGGTTGAGGGAGGAGCTGTGGAAAACTACCAGCCAACGAATCAATACAGCTCCTCCTCTCTGGTAAATTGACAGTGGTTGGTTATTCTGTTGCTAAAATAATCTGACTTATCCCAAATTGGAAATTAGATATTATACTCTGATGTAATCCCTGTACATATATTATATCCATGATCTTTTCCTAACCATGTAGTTTAAGGCTTATATATTATTCTGATAATATAGAACAATCATAAGTGTTCTTAGCCAATGTATGATATATTCATATATTATTATTTGCCTTAAGTTGTATGATATATATAGATACTTCTTTAAAATAAGATTTATTGAAGAGTATTATTTACACCCCAAACTCTCTGACCATAATTGTTATGCCCTAACCAGAAGGAAACTTTCTGGCTTGAAATAAATCTTGGAGTGTAACAAGTGGGGGCCTGTCCGAGATCATACTACTGAATGTGATTTAAAATGAATACAGAAATGGCAGAGAAGTTTGAAGACATAACAAGGGAGAGATTACAGAGTTTGAAGCTTCAGTCCTGTTGGCAATTAGCACGAAGCTTGGGCATAAAATACGACAGACATTTTACTGCCTGGACAGTCAGATATATGATACAGAATGTCCTCTTTCCAGATGAGCAGGATCCAGAGAATAATGAAAACAGAGAACCAGATACTCCTGGTCTTTTGAATTCTTTACTACAGACCCCAGAGTCCAGAACTACGATGCTGGTAACAACCCCTACAGGAGACAACGGACAACATCAAGTCCCCAATACTCGGGAAGGCGATGCCACTGCAACAACTCCAATTCTGTCCCCGAGAACTAAATGGTGGACAGAAGGACAACAGGCTACGGAAACAGTTCCGAATTTTAGAAATAAAACAAGAGAAAGAAGTCCTATTGTATAATGAACAGGTTCCTCTTCAACAAATCTCTTTAGCTCTTTTGACTACAATTCAATCAAACGTCTGGAGCATATTTTTGTCACTTCAAACCTCCTGTGGAAAATATTTTAATTTTCCGAAACTATAGTGCCTAATAGGTGTTTAATGTGTCGATATGAGTCAAAAATGTATTTGACAATAGGATAGAACCAAGAGTTCCCTTTGCGCATGCGCGGATGTGCTGGGGTAGAGGTC
This sequence comes from Cherax quadricarinatus, assembly GCF_038502225.1. NCBI lineage: Eukaryota > Metazoa > Arthropoda > Malacostraca > Decapoda > Parastacidae > Cherax > Cherax quadricarinatus. The sequence goes on along the minus strand of NC_091311.1, from coordinate 14,802,715 downwards.
GACTCGGGGCATGGGGGAGGCGGCAGTGTTTTGAATGTAGTGAGGAGGCTGGGAAAGCATGGAATCAGGAAATTGGCGTTCACGGCGGCCTAAGGATTAATATAGGTCTCATTTCATAATAGGAAGTGTCGTAACTGTTCCTGGTGAGGGAACGTGATTTACGGGACCACCGTAATAAAGTGGTAAAATGAGTGAATAAGGGTAGGACCGGGTGATTGGCGCGTCACCATGGACTGTGTCCCGGGGAAAATTACCCTTGGTTTAATCATCACTCATCGGTCTCAGATCTTAATGGAGTGATCTCTAATGTGTATAATAATTATGAGACATTAAATCGTCTTGTGAATTGTAATGTAATTAATGATAATAACGCTAAGTTAAGAGAATGCGTGAAGTGAAATAAGTCGCCTTGCTCCGAGTGAACACATTAGACCTCGTTGTTCCCGAGATGAGGAAAGTGAAGTTCATTGAGTCACGACTTCTAAACCGGGACAAACCAACGGATACCTCGTCCTGCTGGAATGAGAACCGTGTCAGTGTAGCAGGACATCGAAATGAGATGGTGAATGGAGGAAATAAGGAGTATCAATCACCCACAGTTAAGTAACCCTTCTAGTTATAGCAGACTGATACTGGCCAGTTAGGTATGTTGTAATTGGATAGGTTATGAGTGATCCAGCTACATCGAGTGACCACCAGAGAATATCTGGTAAGTGGAGAGATTATGTACAAGTGTTTTTCCTTGATGGATATATCCATGTGTAACCTACCCCCCCACCCCACCTTCATTCAGTTACACTAATATAATCTATACAGTCGACAATTAATTAGTAGCACCGTACTTGTGGGTGCTATCCAATCCATACTGGTCTCGGATAGATATGGATAAGATTGTGAGGTCGAAGGGACCACCTGCCGTGACCAGGGGTGGTTAAGTTTTCTCACATGTCTACACGGGGTGACTACGGTAAACAATATGGTTGTCTCCCAATGAGATTACTTGTATGTATATAATGTTGAGGTACATACAGGTAATCACCCCTAGAAAATTTTCCACACCTCCTATGTAGAAACTAAGGAAGAATTTTGAGCGTGAGTCTTTGCTTTATGAATTGGAATTGCTTAGAAAGAAAAAAGAATCAAGTAATACTCATACAATACCCTCTTTTGACCTCAGTGAAGCAGCCTCTTTAATGCCTAAATTTACTGAAGACAATGTAGATTCATTTTTTGAGACATTTGAAAATCAGGCGAAGGTGATGCAATGGCCTCCAAAGTACTGGGCAGCATTGATACATTCATCATTAGTAGGAAAAGCCCAAACCATCACTGCAGACTTACCTTTCGAACAATATTCTAATTATAATTAGGTAAAAGATTGTCTTTTGAAAGCATATGACCTACTACCTGTTAGTTACTTAAAGATGTATAGAACTTTAATGAAACATCCTCAACAATCTTGGGTGGACTTTGCCAGAGAAAAGCTCTCAGCATATGAGCACTGGCATAGGGCCACAGGAGCCTCCTCCATTGAGTCACTTTCCCAGCTGATATTACAGGAAGACCTTTTTAAATATTTGCTGGGGAGAGTTCATACGTATCTTCCTACTACTAACTTGTTAGATACTGCTGCCCACGCAGATAATTTTGAAATTTCCCATGCTATAACCATGGAAATGGCTAAGACACTGGAAAAGAGATCTGCCTCCCTAAGTTATAGTTCAAAAATGTCTGTTAAGAAAGCACCTTTGAAGAAGGCGCTTTCAGGGAAAATAAAAACAGGTGACAAATGGGTCCCTTTCCAGACATTACCCTAAGGAACAACTACCACTTTGCCTCTTTTGTAATAAGTTAGGTCATAGGCAGTTCCAGTGTTGGCATAAACAGTGGAAAGATAAAACCCAACCAAGACTGAGATGTTCTACTCTGGTAATAAATTCCTCTCGGAAGCCTAAAATTCTGGATGATGAGTTTTTACCTTTACAGGCCTCGTCTAGTGGTCCATCTTATAGATTATTTTACCAAGGTAAGGACCCCAATGGAAATAAGTCACTCTGTCTGACTTTTTTGGGTTATCCTAGGTTCTCTACACATATGCTGCTATGTATGATAATTCTATGTAACTGTATTTGTGTATACCTGAATAAACTTACTTACTTACTTACTTATTCAGAAGAAATGGTCCGAGCAGCTATGGAACCGTACTTTTCCAATGGAAAGTTCAGACTTAGTAAAGAGAGGTTAGTAAACATCACTACCTTTCGAGATATGGGCAGCTATCTCTCTCTGTTAAGATCAAACCTGGTAAAGTTACCTAGTAGTAGTGAACCCCGGCTGGACGTATTAGAGGCATACGGAGGCACTGTAATAAAGGTCCCCATTATAAGGATTTACGTAGAACTTCCTGAATATAAAGACAATCCCTGCAATGTAAATTGTGCATTAGAAGCTTCTGAGGCAGGACTAGATTTATTTCCTCTTAGTGTGATCACGAGAGCCATGGCTAAAGATTCTAAACATATGGATAGCCCACATATATTAGAAGAATCCGACAAATTAGGTTTAAACTTCCTGTTTAGCGAAGCAATTTATTCCAGAGCCACAGGTGACATTAAAAACGTTTTACCGGTCCCTGTGGACCTAGCTAGAAAATGTAATAAAGGGGAATAGAGAAGGTTTCTTTTTAAATGAGGATGATTTTCTTTGGAGAAGAAGTAATGTTAGTAATTCTATTTCAAAAGGAAACTTGTTGATGGTCCCCTCATCCTTGTGCAGTATGATATTTGAACTAACACACAATAATCCGCTGGGAGGTCATTTAGGATCCCGTAAGACAGAGAAGATTCGGAAATATTTTTATTGGCCCCTGATGAGAGCCTATATTGCTGACAAACTACAGAAATGCCATGTTTGTCAAATAATAGGCAAAATGGCGCACAATCCCGCGTCTGCCCCTTTACTGCCAATAAAATGTCCTGAAGAACCTTTTGATTGTGTAGGACCGTTGTTATTGATTGTGTAGGACCGTTGCCCCGCACAAAGAGGAATAACGAGTATATCTTCACTATCATGGATATGGCAACGCTGTATCCAGAGGCTATTCCAAAGTCAAAAATTAATTCCAGAAATATGGTATGCGCTTTGATATGCTTCTTTGCACAAGTGGACATACCAAGTGAAATTCATTCAGATCAAGATTCGAATTTTACATCAAAGGTTTTTAAAGAGGCTGTGTCATGATCAGGAGTAAGGCAGATCCTGTCTACGACATATCACCCCCAGTCACAAGGGGTACTGGAAAAATTCCACCAAACCCTTAAATCCACTCTACGTGCTTACTGCGGACAATATTCCCGTGAATGGGATGAAGGTTTACCCTTCCCTTCTCCTTGCCCTCCGGGAAGCTGAACAGGAAAGTACTAAATTCTCTCCCTTCGATTTGATTTTCGGACATCATGTACGAGGACCTCTAGCCATATTATGAGACTCTTGGGTAGGGAAGAGAGGACCTCGTCCTCCCAGTCCTCCGCTTTGGAAGGAACGTCTCTCCAAATTGAAGAACTTAGCTGCCATGAACCTGATCGAAGCTCAAGCCAAAATGAAAAAATTATATGACCAAAGATCTAAACCACGTTAGTTCTATCCCAATGAATTAGTGTTAGTTAAAAACTTAATTCCGGGACATTCGTTAAAACCTCGATATTTGGGGCCTTGTGAGATAGTAGGCAAAGAAAATGAGGTGAATTATCTGATCTGTGAACCAGGACATCGCAAGAAAATTAAGAGGTATCGCATAAATACCTTGAAGAAGTATGAGTTTAAACCTCTTCCTACTAATATCGCCTCTGTTCAACCTACATCCTCTAAAGTTAAGAATAATGCAGTAGGGGAAGTGAGAGAATTTCGACTACGTAATTCGAAAATTTTGACACAACTAGACCTTTTCCTAGAAGTTCTTCCTACCATCCAAAAATCACAAATAAAAGAAATGATCACTAAATATAACTCCGTATTCCAAGATATCCCTGCCCTTTGTACCTTGGGTTTTCATGATATTGAATTGTTAGAAGATAGTCTGATAAAGCAATCCCCTTACAGGGTCTCCCCTGCTAAACAAGAATTAATTCAATAAGAAATAAACACCTTACTGGAATATCATTTGATAGAATGCAGCTGGATGCCATGGGCCTCCAGCTGGGTTCTATCAAATGATATTGGGTTTATTGGTCCCAAACCCCATGGTACCGTGCACCTATGCACAGATTATCGTAAGGTAAATGCGATCACTAAGCCAGATGAATTCCCATTGCCCCGGATTGACGACCTAATTGATGCAGTGGCCGGTGCCAGCCTTGTGATCAGATTAGATTTACTGAGAGGTTATTACCAGGTGCCGATAGTTAACTCCTAGGGCACAAGAGATTTCTGGGTTTGTGGTTGAGAACGAACTATTTACATATTAGGTCATGCCTTTCGGCTTGTGCAATGCCACGTCCACTTTCCAGAGAATTATGAACATTTTAGTCCAACCCTTAGAAGGTGTAGAGGTATACTTGGATGATCTGGTGGTTTCTAGTGATGATTGGCAATCTCATTTAGAAAGGTTGAGAATCTCATTTAGAAAGGTTTTTGGGAATGGCTATTTGCTACAAACGTTTTTGCCCAAACTTTGCTCAAGTTGCCTCTCCCCTCACTAGACTAATAAGTCCTAAATATAAATTTAACTGAAATGAGAATTGTGAACTAGCTTTTAAACATTTAAAGCGTTTTCTTTCCTCACCCGCAGTATTGAGAGCACCCAATTTCCAAGTTCCTTTCACCCTGCACGTTGATGCCAGCGATGCCACTACGTCAAGATGGGGGCTAGTTAAACTCATTGAGGGCTGCCGACGTGGGTTCGAATTCTGTTGGCTGCAATTTTTTTTTTTGCACATGCTTTCTATTGCTTCTGCTATGGGCATTTAATTATAACAAGGATAATTTCTTTGTACAGTTTATTTCGACTTGCATGTAAAGTCTTGTTTAACAGATATAAGAAAATGAGCAAAAATCAGGTACCTACAAGCACATGTTAAAAGTTTTCACATACATATAATTAATGATTATAAGCAGATGACGTGACAACGAAAATTGTCTTTGCAAGTCTGATGCTACACCTTAAGAAACTGTTGTGTTTCCTCATTTTCTGACGGCTGTGTTCACTACAAATTGCTGTCATGAGGGACTTTAAGTTCCTGAGGCTTGAATGTTAACACTAGAGCCTAGCTTTGGCAAAAACTCTGAAATCTGGAGGGGCGAGCGTGAAGCCCATCTTGCCGTCCGTGTTGGTGACAGGAATAGCGGGGTCCAGACTGAAGGTGAAGTGTTGCATGAGAGAAGAGAACAGCAAAAACGTTGTCATCCTGGCCAGAGATTCTCCTAAACAGGATCGTCGACCTGGGAAACACTAGTAGTTATTATGGATACAAAGTGTAAGAGATATATAACAAAAATAACAATAATATAGACAAAAAATATTTGCTATCCGCTTGGTGACCTTTTTAACTAATGTCGCAACTCTCAGGCCTCCTGAGCTACGTTCACAAGTGCACAAATTTTCTTAGTAGTTACGCGATATTGGACCATATGAAAATATTAAATAACGGGACATTTGTTTCCAGCACTATACAGAAAGAAAATATGCAAAAGGTTAACATTTCCACCACAAGTTTTATATTTGCAAACCAAACGTTCAATTTGCAACAAAAATTTAATATATGCAACAAAAGCGTTACGTTTGCAAACCAAAAAGACATTTTTTCGTTACACGAATCACAAACCACACCACGGGTGGGGTTAGAACCCGCGATCAGAGTCTCAAAACTCCAGACCGTCGCGTTAGCCACTGGGCCAGCTAGCTTCAATAAGATTCATCCAATTTGCTATATTTCTACACTATAGGAAGGTTAGCATAGGCACTACTGTGACAACAAATGCACAGGTCACAGTGGCGCCTATGCTAACCTTCCTATAGTGTAGAAATATACCTAGTTCGATGAATCTTCTTGAAGCTAGCTGGCCCAGTGGCTAACGCGACGGTCTGGACTTTTGAGACTTTCTGATAGCGGGTTCTAACCCCACCCGTGGTATGGTTTGTTTGCAGTCGTGTCATTAGTTTCGTGAGTCACAAGAATCACCTTTGCCGAAGGGAATGACACGCTCGTCCTTACGAAATGAACCATCAGGGTTGATGAAACGCTCTGGGCGGAAGGTTTCCGGGTCACCCCAGTAGCCTGGGTCCATATGGACGCTGTACAAGTTGTTCATTACTACCGTCCCGGCTGGGATCCTGAAGCCCTGTGAATAATCACAATGATATCAGATGTGTAGTTACATCAAGATGTTATTGTATACTGGTATAGCATCTTCGCTGAAATCTCAGTGATGTCATTACTAGTTAAAATTTATTGTATGCGAAGTAATGTGGCTGTGGAGATAGCATGGTCAGTATGGAGACAATGAGGTCACTGTGGAGAGAGTAAGGCCACTGTGAAAGTAGAGTGAGGTCACTGTGGAGACAGTAGGGTCACTATGGAGACACTAAGGTCACTGTGGAGAGAGTAAGGTCACTGTGGAGGTAGAGGTCACAAAGGAGAGAGTAAGGTCTCTATGGAGAAGCTAAGGTCACTGTGGGGGTAGAGTGAGGTCACTCTGTGGAGACGGTAAGGTCACTATGAAGACACTAAGGTCACTGTGGAGGTAGAGTGAGTCACTGTGGAGACACTAAGGTCACTATGGAGACACTAAAGTCACTGTGGAGGTAGAGTGAGTCACTGTGGAGACATTAAGGTCACTATGGAGACACTAAGGTCACTGTGGAGGTAGAGTGAGTCACTGTGGAGACACTAAGGTCAATATGGAAACAGTGAGGTTACCGAGGAGACAGGAAAGCCACTGTGGAGGTAGAGTGAGGTCACTGTGGAGGCAGTGATGTCACCGTGAAGACAGTGACGTCACTGTGGAGACAGGAAGGCCACTGTGGAGGCAGAGTGAGGTCACTGTGGAGGCAGTGAGGTCCCTGTGAAGACAGTGAGGTCACTGTGGAGACAATGAAGTCACTGCAGAGGCAGTGAGGTCACTGTACAGGCAGTGATATCACTGTAGAGGCAGTGAGGTCACTGTGGAGACAGTGAGGTCACTGTGGAGACAGCGAGGTCACTGTTGAGGCAGTGAGGTCATTGTAGAGATAGTGAGGTCACTGTAGAGGCAGTGATATCACTGTAGAGACAGTGAGGTCACTGTGGAGACAGTGAGGTCACTGTGGAGACAGTGAGGTCACTGTGGAGGCAGTGAGGTCATTGTAGAGATATTGAGACAGAAAGAGGCCACTGAGGCGGATTGAATTTGCTATGGCACATTGTTGTATTCAAAACAAACGGTAAACCCATATGGCTTATATAGTACCAAACGGTGGACATAAAGGCAGGTGAAGGGACAGGTAAATGACAAGAAAATATTAATTGGTACGACTGCCGAGTTTCATCTAAGAAATCATAAAGAGCTTGATCATGGATTAGATTTAGATTAGATTTTGCCACCGAAGTGGCTAGTTTATTGTGCACCCCATATCCATCCTGTGGACGGTAGCGCGAGAGCATATGGATACACAAAAGGCCTAGGAACTAGGCCCCAAAGGGTTAACAGGAATACATATGGATTTATATCTACATATCTATAGTTCACTTATCTGTTACAAGCAAATTTAGGAAATTTGCTTAGTATATCTGGTATCTTATTTTCATTAATAAGATATCTTGACATGTCACATAGGTTATTATACTGTCTGTCTCTGTATTCCTCAATAAGTGGACAATTAAGCACATAGTGTTCAAGAGAGTGACCATATGCCTGATCACATAATTTACATTTAGTTTGATCATCATCTGTGTGTCTCCCAAACTGCCAGAAGTACTTGTAACCAAGCCTAAGCCTGGCCACTACAACATCAGTCAGTCTGTTCACATTGCAAGTTGCTCCATAAACATACTTATCTACGTTCATGTTATCATAGTGGGTTATAGATCTACTCAGGCTTCTAACTGCATTCCTATAACAATCATTTTCATTATTTACTTCTCTCCTAATATTATTCCTAATGCTAGACACAGTTATACCAAAGTTATATTCTACATTCTCCTTCTCGATACTCTTCTTGGCTAACATATCAACTTTATCATGAAGGAGTAATCCAATGTGTGATGGGATCCATAGCAATTGTACATTAATTCCTTTGTCCCTAATTTTTGAGTATCACAAGAAGTAGCTAGTATCAGAATGAATAATGAAATTTCTGAGACGTCAAGAGGTCACAGAGAGGCCAAGTGCTCAGAGAGAGGTTAAGTGCTCACAGAGAAGCCAAGTGGTCACAGAGAAGCCAAGTGGTCACAGCGAAGCCAAGTGGTCACAGAGAGGTCAAGGAGTCACATAGAGGCCAAGTCGTAACTCAGAGGTCAAGTGGTAATTAAGTGTGTAGACACTAAGTCTACCCAACTGTTGTACACATCTCCCACTTGAGTTACTGGCCTAGGCCTAATTTTTAAAGTTCCCACCTAACGTCAGGCTCTGAGGTTTACCCATGCTGCCTGACATCTTCCTCATTTCGCGTTCACATGACCTACCCCCTTGACTGGCTCCTAGCTACCCTCTAACTGCGTCTGCCTCTGTACCCCATGTTGAAATGAATCCAGATTTGTCAGTAGCTTTTGTCTTCAGCCTCCAAGCTACCCTGCTCTGCTACCACACTACTAAAAACAGTTTCTTATGGAAATATAAACACTTAAGCACTATAATATGATCCTTTATTGACAACGTTTCGCCCACGCAGTGGGCTTCATCAAGTCACAAACAGATCTACGTGGGTAAAGGTACGTGAGTATTTATAGGATAGAGTCAGGTGGAAAATGCTGCATGTGACAATCTTTCAAGTAGGATAGTCTCTAGAACCTTGTGTAGCTCTAAAAAGAGATTGGATAAGTATATGAGTAGATCTTCTGTAGTGTTCCTCCATTCTTATGTTCTTATGTGGGATAGCGACGAAGAAGTGTCTTGGCGAGGGGTTCAGCTATGTTATAAAAAGACACTGCAGAAGGTCTACTCACATACTTATCCAATCTCTTTTTAAAGCTACCCAAGGTTCTAGAATTTATCTCTCTACTCAGAAGATCGTCACATGCAGTATTCTTCACCTGACTCTATCCTATAAATTCTCACGTATCTTTACCCAGGTAGATCTGTTTGTGACTTGATAAAGCTCACTGTGTGAGTGAAATGTCGTCAATAAAGGATCACATTATACTGCTTATATGTTCATATTTCCATTGTGTCGCTATTTTATACCGTTTATTTCTATAGTTGGTTGTAACAGTGTTGGCAGCATTGGATATGGCATTTGCGATTTTTCTTCGCCATTTATTACACTATATAACAAAATTTCACTTTTGTCATGTTCCTGGGAAATAAGCATCATTTCCCAATTCTTCACAACTAAACAAAATTTAAAAAAACAATTTTGATCCCAGAACTTTGCTTTTGTGGTCATGACACTTCTGGAACACTTTCAAGAAAGATTGATGTAAAAACTATTATGTTCTAGGGTTTTGCTTGGCAAATATAAAAACAGGGGCTCACAAACTAGCATTCAGTTCAACTCTGGCTACCTGAGAAGACACATCAGAAGAAGTGAAATGGTATCAAGAGGCTGTAATCATTCTCCAGATGCATTCTACTACATATGTTGTCAATTCATTAAGACAAGAGCATCTAAAAAAATGTGTGAAGCTTACAAAGCATATTTTGTCATGCCAGTTGTGGACCAAGACAAGACCTGGACACCTCGTGTTGCTTGTTAACATTGTAAGAAAACACTGAAAGGTAAGAAAGTCATTAGTTATATGAAGGATAAAATCTTGAATAGGAACATTTTTTTAATGAAATGTATGTAACAGAAACTAATTCTTTTGTTCTTTTACAGGATGGTATAGAGGGGAAAAAATAGCCATGAAGTTTGCTGTTCCTAGAATATAGTGTAAACCCACTGATCACTCAACCAACTGGTGCTTCTTCCTGGTGGATCCTTCCAAACACCGAACTGGGAAAACTGCGCCTGATATTTCTTATCCAGACCTTCCCTCTTCTATTGCACCAGTACCACACAGTGCAGATCTTCCTGTACTTACACCTCCAGAAAGAAGTCAATCGTCAGAAGAAGAAAACAGCAAATCAGAAAATGAAGAGCACAGTGAACAAGACTATGGTCTCACAGATGCAGCTGTTGGGAGGAATCCTTACAACCCAAACCAAACATACCTCAATGATCTCATCAGAGAGCTTGGTTTGACAAAGTTAAATGCTGAGCTTTTGATTTCAGAGCTCAAGGATCGGGACTTGGTGGATGAAAGTGTGCAAGTGACAAGCCAAAGAAAACGTCACCAACATTTCTCAAGCTTCCTCACTAATGAAGACAGGTTGTGCTACTGTAATGGTATATCAGGCCTGTTTGATGCAAATGGAATTGCATGCAATCCAGATGAGTGGAGACGTTTCTTTGACAGCTCCTCCAGAAGCCTAAAAGCTGTACTTCTGCACAATGAGAACAAGTATCCATCTCTTCCCTTGGCTCATTCAGTGCATCTTATGGAGGACTACAACAGTGTCATACTTCTACTGGAAGCTTTGAACTATGACAAGTATGGCTGGGAGGTTATTGGAGACTTCAAAATTGTGGCATTTTTGATGGGACTCCAGGGAGGTTTTACCAAGTTTCCCTGTTATCTCTGTCACTGAGCTAGTAGAGACAGAGCAGCACATTACCAGAGGATGCACTGGCCTCGAAGGACTGGGTTCTCTGTAGGAAGACATAATATCAAGCATAAACCATTGGTGGATACTCAAAAAGTTCTGTTCCCTCCATTACACATCAAACTAGGGCTAATGAAACAGTTTGTTACAGCTCTTGAAGAAGAGTCTGCAGCTTTGAAGTATCTTCGAGACTTCTTTCCAAAGCTATCAGAGGCAAAGGTGAAGGCTGGCATCTTCACTGGACCACAGGTCAGGAAAATCATGGAGTGCTCAGAATTTTCAAAGAAGCTCACAGAGAAGGAAATGGAAGCCTGGCAGGGTTCTGATGTAGCACAGAGCTTTCTGGGCAACAACAAGGCTGACAATTATATGGAACTTGTTGAGACCTTTGTAAAAAGCTATGATCAGATGAACTGTAGGATATCCCTTACGGTCAATATCCTTGATGCTCATCTTGACAATTTCAAGGATAATATGGAAGCATGTACAATACCGACAAGATGAAAATTAGACGTATATGCAACGTCTGGGAATCTTTGGCTGTCAATAAAAATTCTAGGATATAATTTGAAGACAGTGGAACTATATACAAAAGATGAGGTAATCAGTCCCTCAACCTTGGAGTTTGTGTGAAGAGCACCGTAGTCGAGAAGAATCTGAAGCACAGGCAAGAAGGCTGGCACTTACACACTGGCGTCTCGTTTTCACCTGGCGCCAGTATATAAGCGCCAGCCTTCTTGTCTGTGCTCCAGATTCTTCATGACTACGGTGCTCTTCACACCAGCTCCTCACAAGATTACCTCATCTTTTGTAGATAGTTTTACTGTCTTCACATTATGTCATAGAATTTGTATTGATAAAGCCACTGAATGGCGAAACGTCTACATTAAAGATACCCAGATGCTGCATATGTGTCTAATTTTCAATATGGAAGCATACTCAGAGGAGCAAGAGGAGCGCTTCCACCAAGATATAATGGATTTTGAACACAGATATCAGGGATCTTATAATGAAAACATGATGACAGACTACATTTGGGGCTTAAACAGGAAAGTGATTTGTTGCTGCTCGCAAATCTAGAAAAACTGCTCATTTTTAACTTTGTAAATATGTTTCAGAATGTTTAAAATAAAATTTGTGTAAATATTATTTTATTAACGTAAATTTTATTTTTTTCATTATATGTTTTTGTTTTGCAACAAAAACTATCAAAAGATATTGAAATTTAGCCATTTTTTTTTTGTAAAAAAAAAAATTCATCCTGTAAGTCACAAAAACAAAGTTTAAAATGAATAATGGGCATTTTCTATTGCTTTGCAATAAAAGGAGTTGGAAAATAGCACTTACTTGCCAGGAACAAAAACTGTGTTACATAGTGTTATCAATGATAATATTTTGTGTTACTCTGCTCTTCTGCAAGTGGATCATTTTTGCATTTCAAATTGCTACTGCCAGTACCTGCCAGTACTATCCCTGTCACAATCATCAAGGCACTCATCTTCTGATCTGACTACAAGTGTGTCGTCGCTAAGATCATCGAATGCATTGCGTACAGGGACAGAAGACAGCGATTCTGTTAAAGAGATTACCTCCGTTGTTGGTACTGTGGGTGCGAGTCTTTTCCTGAGCTGTGAGAAGGGCTGCTACTACCACGTCCATTCCCGATAGCGTACTTACCCCGCTTTGCCTTCGGCCGATGGGCGCTATGGGCAGCATTCCCCGATCTATGGCTGTGCATAGCAACGACCGTATACTGCAGGGTATAACACTGACCCGAGAAATGACCCACAGATTTGTGGTATATACAATACAGTCTCGGTGCCGGTTACTGTAACGACTACGGTTATACGGTTTGAACCTAGGTTTGTTACACCCGGATTGGTAATGACCGAATTTACGACAATTGAAACATTTTCCGACACATTTCGGCGATGAAGCAGATGGAGTCTTACCTTTCCTCACATTATTCATACCTTCCCTATATGTATACGTACGAGGGTGAGTTCCACTGGGAGGTGTCTCTTTAATGGCAGCAGCATATGTGACTATATGCTGCGAGAGTGGGCGGCCCAACCTCACCTGCTCTGCACACCCTGTCTCTGTCACTGAATGGCTTGAGTTCTTCAGTGGCTTCGAATGCACCCAAAATATGATCTAGGCAGAGACCTAATTGGTCACCTGACCTACCGTCAAGACCTAAACCCTTGACTGGCTCCTGGCTACCCTGTAACTGCGTCTGTGTACCCCTAATTCGAATAACTCTGGATCCTGTCAATAGCAGTTATGTTTAACCTCCAAGCTACCCTGCTATGTTATCACACTACGAGAGGCAGGTAGAGCAAGAGGTCAAGCCGTAACTGAGATGTCAAGTGGTCACTGAGAGGTCAAGTTGTCACTGAGAGGTCAACTGGTAACTGAGAGTTAGAGTGGTCTTTGAGAGGCAAAGTAATCACTTAGAGAACATGAAGTCACTGAAAGGCCAAGTGGTAACAGAGGTCAAGTGGTCATTGAGAGGTCAAGTGATCACTGAGAGGTCAAGTAGTCACTGAGAGGCCAAGTGGCCACTGAGAGGCCAAGTGGCCACTGAGAGGCCAAGTTGTAACAGAGGTCAAGTGATCACTGAAAGATCAAGTGGTCACTGAGAGGCATAGTAAAGTCATTGTGAGATAAATTTAAACATTTTTTTTGCTAGTTTTAACATAGTTTAATTACGATTGAAGACAAGTTTGAGAAGGTGGAGGGAGGTAGGAGAGGTGGAGGCACTAACCTGCAGCTTAGTATCTCTGAGAGCTTTGTGAGGTACAGTTAATGGCGCTGAGCCTCTGTAGCGGAATACCTCTGTCTGTGTGGCATCCGTGTAAACCAACCTGTAGCAATAAACATTATCATAAGACAAATGGGTCAACAGGTAACAGTGATAGCATGTTACTAGTGGGCTTCTCGCATCTGCTTTACCTGCATGGAACAAGTGAGCCAGATTAGTAACCGAGATCTTAGTGAAAAAACTGTCTTCATCGCTGAATGACTCAGACAAAAAAGTCCTACCTTCTTTATAGGTAATATTTTCTGGGCATAATTTTTTTTATTCATCTTAGCCAAATTGCAAATTAAACTATCACATTTTTTCGGGCAGTGTGTGTGTGTGTGTGTGTGTGCACTCACCTAGTTGTACTTACCTATTTGTCCTTGCAGGGGTAGAGTCGCAGCACCTATCCCAGCATCTTTGCTGGTCGCTACTAGGTCCACCCTCCTCCTGGTCCAAGAGCTTTATTTTATCCTTTCTTAGAGCTACCTTCACTACATCACTCCAGATTTCTCCACTTCCTAACGACTGTATGTTACGCAGTGTGCTAAAAAAAAATAGTATTACAAAATAACGCACCATCTGTCATTTTCCGGGTTTGTACTGAATCCGAACCCGTATTATTCCCGCCCAGTTAGAGTGGCCCGGACAGGAGCAGATGAGGTTTGTTTAGTTCAGTACCAGACGGGTGGTGACGGGGTGAAGTTATCATGTTTGGGAGGTAGTTTGAGTAGGTAATTTTGGTAAGTTTTTTAGTGTATTCTGTTTTGTGGTGCTCTCATGTTTATTTGTAAAGCCCTAGTATGCAGGGGGTTGTGTTTTGGAGAATATTTAACGTTCCCACTGTAGGCTATGTAGCCTGCAGAAACGGGGGAGGGAGTGTCATGGAGCCTCCCTGTTCATAAATGTTCATTTATTTTTCTTAACTCATTAGTAGCAGTGTGCTAGTGAGCTAATGTGAACTGGAGTGTGATGGTTTTTTGAAGTAGATTGTAAGTTACTATTAATATTATACATACTTTTGTATAGGTGAGTTTTTGTGTCCTTCCTTATACAACGTTGATCATTTGCACTCATGCTTCATTATTTAATATGAGTACATGCTGGCCCAAGGTTTGCTGTCTTTTTTTCTGAGTAATTTTATAACCCATAGACAGCAGTGTGAGCAGTCTTTAGGAGCCAGGAACATTTTATTTAAGTTACGACATCAAAGTCGTAACAATGTATGACTGAAGAAATGCTTCCTAACATCACTGTGATTCATATGAGTAATCAACTTCAAGTTGTGACCACTGTTGCTGTTTCCCATCTCTGAAATATTCTGTCCCTACCCAACTTGTCAATTCCTTTCAGCATTTTATATTTTTATCATATCTTCCCTATCCCTCCTGTCCTATAGTGTCGTAAGGTTGATTTCCCTTAACTTTTCCTCATAGGACATACTTCTTAGCTCCGGGGTTAGTCTTGTTGCAAACTTTGCATTTTTCTAATTTCTTGAAGTGGTTGACCAGGTATGGGCTCCACACTGGTTCTACAAACTCCAATATGGGCCTGACGTACACGGTATATCGTGTCTTGAATAACTCCTTACTTAAGTGTCGACATGCAATTCTTAGGTTTCCCAGGCGTTCATAAGCTACAACAGTTATTAGGTTGATGTGCACCTCAGGAGCTGTGCTCGGTATTATATTCACTTCGAAATCCTTTTCCTTGAGTGAGGTTTGGAGCCTTTGACCATCCTTAGCATGTACTCCGTCAGCAGTTGTCTTTGTCCTTCCCCAATCTTCATGAATTTGCACTTGGGGTTATATTCCAGGAGCCCTTTGTTGGACCAAGTATGCAGCTTGCCCAAATCTCAGTCCGCTTGAATTCTCTGCTTTAACTTCACATCGTCTGCGAACAGAGACACCACTGAATCTATCCCTTCCGTCACGTCATTCACATATACCAGTAACAGCACAGACCCTAGGACCGACCTCTGTAGAACCCTCCTCGTCACATGTGCCCACTCTGACACCTCATCACGTAACATTACTCATTACTTCCTTCCTGATAGGTATTCTCTGATCCATTGCAGTGCCTTACCTGTTATTCCTGCCTGTTCCATAAGATTTTGTACTAATCTCTTCTGCAGAACTGTGTCGAAAGCCTTCTTACAGTCTAATGAAATGCAGTCTTTCCACCCCTCTCTCTGCTGTCTTACTTCTGTTACACTGTTGTAGGCTTGTGAAACAATTTTCCCTCTCTGAAACCGTGTTGGTTATCGCATTCCTCTTCACCACTTTTCTTTTGATAATCTTCTTTATGACTTTGTAGCTGCCTGTCTCTATCCTTTCTTAAAAATTGGGACTACATTTGCTGTCTTCCACACCTCAGGTAGTTGCCCTGTTACGATAGATGAGTTGAAGATTGTTGTTAGTGGAACACACAGTGCCTCGGCTCCCTCTCTCAGGTTGTGTGTGTGTGTGTGTGTGTGTGTGTGTGTGTGTGTGTGTGTGTGTGTGTGTGTGTGTGTGTGTGTGTGTGTGTGTGTGTGTGTGTGTGTGTGTACGTGTGTGTGTGTGTGTGTACGTGTGTGTGTGTGTGTGTGTGTGTGTGTGTGTGTGTGTGTGTGTGTGTGTGTGTGTGTGTGTGTGTGTGTGTGTGTGTGTGTGTGTGTGTGTGTGTGTGTGTGTGTGTGTGTGTGTGTGTGTGTGTGTGTGTGTGTGTGTGTTCGTGCGTGCGTGTGTGTACTCACCTATATGTACTCACCTATATGTGGTTGCAGGGGTCGAGTCATAGCTCCTAGCCCCGCCTCTTCACTGGTCGATACTAATTCACTCTCTCCCTGCTCCATGATATTTGTCATACCTCTTCTTAAAGCTATTTATGGAACTTGCTTCCACTACTTCACTCTCCAGATTATTCCAGTTCCTGACAACTCTAAGACTAAAGAAATTCTTCCTAACATCCCTATGACTCATCTGGGTTTTCAGTTTCCAATTGTGTCCCTGTGTTTCTGTATCCCATCTCTGAAACATTCGATCCTTGTCCACGTTGTCAATGCCTCTTAGTATTTTATACGTTGTTATCATGTCCCCTCTATCCCTATTATCCTCTAGTGTCATCAGGCTGAGTTCCCTTAACCTCTCCTGCAGCAGTTATTTGATTGATGTGTGCCTCAGGGGACATGTTCGTTATGATGTTTACCCCAAGATCCTTTTCTTTAACTGACGTTTGCAGCTGTTTGGTTTCCTAACCTGTACTCCGTCTGCGGCCTTCTGTGTCCTTCCCCAATCTTCATGACCTTACACTTACTGGGGTTAAACTCAAGGAGCCCTTTGTCGGACCATACTTGTAGTTTGTCCAGATCCCCTTGTAATCTTAACTGATCCTAGCCCACTTGTATTCTCCTCATCAGTTTCACATCATCAGCGAACAGTGACACTTCTGAATCTATTCCTTCCACCATGTCATTCACGTATACAAGAAACAGCACCGGGCCTAGGACTGACCCTTGTGGAACCCCACTCGACACATTCGCCCACTCCGACACTTCAGCACGTACCAAAACACGTTGTTTCCTTCCTGTCAGGTATTCCCTGATCCATTGCAGTACTTTCCCCTTTATTCCTGCCTGCTCCTCTAATTTTTGCTCCAGTCTCTTGTGTGGTACAGTGTCAAAAGCCTTCTTGTAATCTAAGAAGATGCAATCTACCCATCCCTCTCTCTCATGTTTTACTTCTGTTACATTATCGTAGAACTCAAGTAAATTTGTGACACAGGATTTCCCATCTCTGAAGCCGTGCTGACTGTCATGTATGAGACCAATCTTTTCAATGTGTTCCACTACTTTTCTCCTGAAAATCTTTTCCATGAATTTACATACTATACAAGTCAGTGACACTGGTCTGTAGTTTAGTGCTGCCTGTCTGTCCCCTTTCTTAAAAATTGGAACTACATGTGCTGTCTTCCACGCCTCAGGCAACTGCCCTGTTTCGATAGATTTACTGAAGATTGCTGCTAATGGCACACACAGTTCCTCTGCTCCCTCTCTCAGTATCCATGGAGATATGTTATCTGGGCCCACCGCTTTTGAGGTATCGAGTTCGTCTAGCAGTTTCTTCACCTCTACCTTGGTTATGTGTATTGTGTCCAGCGCCTGCTGGTGCACACTACCTCCACAGTTTGCTGGAAGTATTCCTGACTCTATTGTGAATACTTCTCTAAATCTTTTGTTTAGTTCATCACATACTTCTTGGTCACTCTTCGTCAGCTCCCCTCCTTCTTTCCTCAGCCTGATTACCTGGTCCTTGACTGTTGTTTTTCTCCTAATGTGACTGTATAACAACTTTGGTTCAGATTTGGCTTTTGATGCTATGTCGTTCTCGTATTGCCTCTGGGCCTCTCTCCTTATCCTTGCATATTCGTTTCTGGTTCTTCTGCTCAGCTCCTTGTTTTCTTGAGTCCTTTGCCTTCTATACCTTTTCCATGCTCTCGCACACATGGCTTTGGCCTCTTTACACCTCCAATTAAACCATGAGCTCACTCTGGTCTTACCATTTTTTTTGTTGCCCTTTGGTATGAGCCTTTCCTCTTGCTCCCTGCAGTTAGTGGTTACTATTTCCATCATTTCATTTACTGTCTTTCCATCTAGTTCTCTTTCCCACTGCACTTCATGCAGGAAACTTCTCATTCCTATGTAGTCCCCTTTTTTGAGGTTTGGTTTCTCTCTTTGTTCTGGTGCTACTGAATTCTCCACTGTTAACTCAACAAGATATTCAAAACTCAGGACATCATGATCACTAGCGCCAAGGGGTCTTTCGTGGGTGATATCCCTTATGTCTGAACTATTCAAGGTGAATATGAGATCCAGCCTTGCTGCAACATCCTCTCCTCTCTCTCTGGTTGTATCCCTAACATGTTGATGCATGAAGTTCTCCAATAGTCTCCAACATCTTAGCCCTCCATGTTTCTGGTCCCCCATGTGGCTCTAGGTTTTCCCAGTCAATCTCTTTATGATTGAAATCCCCCATTATAAGCAAATTTGTCCTACCCATATGAGCCCTCCTGGCCACTTCAGGTAGTGTATCCACCATTGCCCTATTGTGCACATCATACTCTTTTCTTGTTTTCCTGCTGTTAAGTGGTGGGTTATACATCAATGCTATCATCACCTTTGGACCACCAGTCTGAAGTGTTCCTACAATGAAGTCTTCTGTTTCCCTTCTTTCCATTCCTCCCATCTCCTCAAAACTCCACTGATTTCTTATGAGCAATGCTACTCCTCCCCCTCCTCTGTTCTCTCTGTCTTTCCTCATAATCTGATATCCATGTGGAAAAAATGCATCTGTTATCATCCCTGTAAGTTTTGTCTCTGTTAGTCCTATAATATCAGGTGATGCATCAATGATGCGTTCTTGCCATTCTTCACTCTTATTTGTTATTCCATCTGCATTGGTGTGCCATACCTTTAGCTTCCTTTCCATTACTGTATTTTGGGAGATGGAAGAGGAAGGTGCAGGCTGGGAGGGTGGGAGGCAGGGCACAATATTATGGGAGGCTGCTGTTACTGTGGAATTAGTGCTTAGGGGGGTGGTGGCTATGGAGTGAGGTTCGTTTCTGTTTACTGTGTTTGGTTGATATGTGGTGACAGGGGTTGAGAGGTTTCTGTAAGCATTTGTGTTTGATGTTCCTCCCTGTCTGTCATTGCCTGTCCTGTCTCTCTTTCCTTCCACTGGTTCTGTCTTGCTCTCACTTTCAGTTGTTCCCTTTCCTTTCGTGTTCTGTCTCGATTGAGAAACACTTTTTGATAATCTGAATGTCCTTTAACAGTGGTTTCTGTTGTAGTA
The DNA here is from genome assembly GCF_038502225.1 of Cherax quadricarinatus. NCBI lineage: Eukaryota > Metazoa > Arthropoda > Malacostraca > Decapoda > Parastacidae > Cherax > Cherax quadricarinatus. The sequence goes on along the minus strand of NC_091311.1, from coordinate 14,783,245 downwards.
TCATGTTCCATACCACATCTGTCTTGAATGTCAATCTGATTTTTCGATTTTTTTCCCTCGAATACCCCCCAAGTCTGTTAAAATTTTCTACCTGAGACATGTCCCTCTCTCCTGTTATTGCAATGATGTTCTTAATCTCTGTTTTCTCCCAATGCTTTCTTTCATCATAGGTCTGCCCTTCAGCCTCCTGAAGCCCATAAATAATTATTGACCTCTCCCTCTCCTCCTCCCTTTTCTTTTCCATCTGTATCTCTGGATCTGATTTAAGCATCTCCTTTGCTGTTTCCCTAATCGTCTCCCAGACACCATGATGGCCTGATATTACTGCTGCAAAAGACTGCTTAGATCCATCCCCTCCTTCAGTCCCCTCGCTGCCTGCTGATGTTCCCATTTCAGTCATCTTGCTCCTTTCGGACTATATCTTTAGATCCAGCTTCAGCACATCCATTTCTTTCTCCAATCTCTGTATCTTTGCCTCAGCTGCTACAGCTCGTGATTCCCACTTTTTGCTCTCTGCAGATATTTGCTCTAACATGTTATTGCAAAGCTCGTTTAACCTTTTCTCCCATTGTTGTTCCATTTTGTTCTTGAGCCGTTCTACCCATTCTTCCTTTTCCGACCAGCCTTCATCGGTTCCCTTGCCTTTACGTCCTCCCTTTTGAGAGCCCATTTTGTTTTTATCCTGTTGGGATGTTCTAGCTGCTTCAGCTTATCGTAAAAATGTGTGTGTGGTGGGGGGATTTATGAGCTAATTTGTTTGGTTAGGTTTTTGTGTGTGTGTGTGTGTGTGTACTCACCTAGTTGAGGTTGCGGGGGTCGAGTCCGAGCTCCTGGCGCGCGCGCGCGCGTGTGTGTGTGTGTGTGTGTGTGTGTGTATGTGTGTGTGTATGTGTATGTGTGTAAGATAAGATAAGATAAGATTTCGTTAGGATTTTTAACCCCGGAGGGTTAGCCACCCAGGATAACCCAAGAAAGTCAGTGCGTCATCGAGGACTGTCTAACTTATTTCCATTGGGGTCCTTAATCTTGTCCCCCAGGATGCGACCCACACCAGTCGACTAACACCCAGGTACCTATTTGCTGCTAGGTGAACAGGACAACAGGTGTAAGGAAACGTGTCGAAATGTTTCCACCCGCCGGGAATCGAACCGGGCCCTCCGTGTGTGAAGCGGGAGCTTTAGCCACCAGGCCACCGGGCCTGGTGTGTGTGTGTGTGTGTGTGTGTGTGTGTGTGTGTGTGTGTGTGTGTGTGTGTGTGTGTGTGTGTATGTGTGTGTTTGTGTGGGTGTGTATGTGTATGAATGTGTGCGTGTATGTATGTGCATGTGTGTGTGTATGTGTGTGTGTGTATGTGTGTGTGTGTGTGTGTGTGTGGGTGTATGTATGTGTGTGTGTGTGTGTGTGTGTGTGTGTGTGTGTGTGTGTGTGTGTGTGTGTGTGTGTGTGTGTGTGTGTGTGTTTGTGTGTGTACCCACCTAGTTGTACTCACCTAGTTGAGGTTGCAGGGGTCGAGTCCAAGCTCCTGGCCCCCGCCTTTTCACTGATCGCTACTAGGTCACTCTCCCTGAACCGTGAGCTTTATCATACCTCTGCTTAAAGCTATGTATGGATCCTGCCTCCACTACATCGCTTCCCAAACTATTCCACTTACTGACTACTCTGTGGCTGAAGAAATACTTCCTAACATCCCTGTGATTCATCTGTGTCTTCAACTTCCAACTGTGTCCCCTTGTTACTGTGTCCAATCTCTGGAACATCCTGTCTTTGTCCGCCTTGTCAATTCCTTTCAGTATTTTGTATGTCGTTATCATGTCCCCCCTATCTCTCCTGTCCTCCAGTGTCGTCAGGTTGATTTCTCTTAACCTCTCCTCGTAGGACATACATCTTAGCTCTGGGACTAGTCTCGTTCCAAACCTTTGCACTTTCTCTAGTTTCTTTACGTGCTTGGCTAGGTGTGGGTTCCAAACTGATGTCGCATACTCCAATATGGGCCTAACGTACACGGTGTACAGGGTACTGAACGATTCCTTATTAAGATGTCGGAATGCTGTTCTGAGGTTTGCTAGGCACCCATATGCTGCAGCAGTTATTTGGTTGATGTGCGCTTCAGGAGATGTGCCTGGTGTTATACTCACCCCAAGATCTTTTTCCTTGAGTGAGGTTTGTAGTCTCTGGCCCCCTAGACTGTACTCCGTCTGCGGTCTTCTTTGCCCATCCCCATCTTCATGACTTTGCACTTGGTGGGATTGAACTCCAGGAGCCAATTGCTGGACCAGGTCTGCAGCCTGTCCAGATCCCTTTGTAGTTCTGCCTGGTCTTCGATCGAGTGAATTCTTCTCATCAACTTCACGTCATCTGCAAACAGGGACACCTCAGAGTCTATTCCTTCCGTCATGTCGTTCACAAATACCAGAAACAGCACTGGTCCTAGGACTGACCCCTGTGGGACCCCGCTGGTCACAGGTGCCCACTCTGACACCTCGCCACGTACCATGACTCACTGCTGTCTTCCTGACAAGTATTCCCTGATCCATTGTAGTGCCTTCCCTGTTATCCCTGCTTGGTCCTCCAGTTTTTGCACCAATCTCTTGTGTTGAACTGTGTCAAACGCCTTCTTGCAGTCCAAGAATATGCAATCCACCCACCCCTCTCTCTCTTGTCTTACTGCTGTCACCATGTTATGGAACTCCAGTAGGTTTGTGACACAGGATTTCCCGTCCATGAAATCATGTTGGCTGCTGTTGATGAGATCATTCCTTTCTAGGTGTTCCACCACTCTTCTCCTGATAATCTTCTCCATGATTTTGCATACTATACATGTCAGTGACACTGGTCTGTAGTTTAATGCTTCATGTCTGTCTCCTTTTTTAAAGATTGGGACTACATTTGCTGTCTTCCATGCCTCAGGCAATCTCCCTTTTTCGATAGATGTATTGAATATTGTTGTTAGGGGTACACATAGCGCCTCTGCTCCCTCTCTCAATACCCATGGGGAGATGTTATCTGGCCCCATTGCCTTTGAGGTATCTAGCTCACTCAGAAGCCTCTTCACTTCTTCCTCGGTTGTGTGCACTGTGTCCAGCATATGGTGGTGTGCCCCACCTCTCCGTCTTTCTGGAGCCCCTTCTGTCTCCTCTGTGAACACTTCTTTGAATCTCTTGTTGAGTTCCTCACATACTTCACGGTCATTTCTTGTTGTCTCTCCTCCTTCCTTCCTTAGCCTGATTACCTGGTCCTTGACTGTTGTTTTCCTCCTGATGTGGCTGTACAACAGTTTCGGGTCAGATTTGGCTTTCGCTGCTATGTCATTTTCATATTGTCTTTGGGCCTCCCTTCTTATCTGTGCATATTCGTTTATGGGTCTACGACTGCTCTCCTTATTCTCCTGGGTCCTTTGCCTTCTATATTTCTTCCATTCCCTAGCACACTTGGTTTTTGCCTCCCTGCACCTTTGGGTAAACCATGGGCTCATCCTGGCTTTTTCATTATTCCTGTTACCCTTGGGTACAAACCTCTCCTCAGCCTCCTTGCATTTTGTTGCTACATATTCCATCATCTCATTAACTGGCTTCCCTGCCAGTTCTCTGTCCCACTGAACCCCGTTCAGGAAGTTCCTCGTTCCTTTGTAGTCCCCTTTCTTGTAGCTTGGCTTCATTCGTCCTGGCCTTCCTGCTTCTCGCTCCACTTGTATCTCTACTCTGTATTCGAAGCTTAAAACCACATGGTCACTGGCCCCAAGGGGCCTTTCATATGTGATGTCCTCGATATCTGCACTACTGAAGGTGAATACTAAGTCCTGCCTTGCTGGTTCATCCTCTCCTCTCTCTCTTGTAGTGTCTCTTACGTGTTGGTACATGAAGTTTTCCAGTACCACCTCCATCATCTTAGCCCTCCATGTATCTTGGCCCCCATGCGGGTCCAAGTTCTCCCAATCGATCTCCTTGTGGTTAAAGTCACCCATGATCAGGAGCTTTGCCCTGCATGCATGAGCTCTTCTGGCCACTCTAGCCAGTGTGTCAACCATCGCTCTATTGCTCTCGTCGTACTCTTGCCTTGGCCTCCTGCTGTTCTGTGGTGGGTTATACATCACTGCTATTACCACCTTGGGACCTCCAGAGTGAAGCGTTCCCGCTTTGTAATCACTTTCTTCTCCGCTGTCTCCTCTCTCCAGCTCATCAAAATTCCAGCTATTTTTGATCAGCAATGCCACTCCTCCACCCCCCCTGTTCCCTCTGTCTTTCCTCAGGATTTGGTATCCCGTGTGTGTGTGTGTGTGTACTCACCTAGTTGAGGTTGCGGGGGTCGAGTCCGAGCTCCTGGCCCCGCCTCTTCACTGATCGCTACTAGGTCACTCTCCCTGAGCCGTGAGCTTTATCATACCTCTGCTTAAAGCTATGTATGGATCCTGCCTCCACTACATCGCTTCCCAAACTATTCCACTTACTGACTACTCTGTGGCTGAAGAAATACTTCCTAACATCCCTGTGATTCATCTGTGTCTTCAGCTTCCAACTGTGTCCCCTTGTTACTGTGTCCAATCTCTGGAACATCCTGTCTTTGTCCACCTTGTCAATTCCTCTCAGTATTTTGTATGTCGTTATCATGTCCCCCCTATCTCTCCTGTCCTCCAGTGTCGTCAGGTTGATTTCCCTTAACCTCTCCTCGTAGGACATACCTCTTAGCTCTGGGACTAGTCTTGTTGCAAACCTTTGCACTTTCTCTAGTTTCTTCACGTGCTTGGCTAGGTGTGGGTTCCAAACTGGTGCCGCATACTCCAATATGGGCCTAACGTACACGGTGTACAGGGTCCTGAATGATTCCTTATTAAGATGTCGGAATGCTGTTCTGAGGTTTGCTAGGCGCCCATATGCTGCAGCAGTTATTTTGTTGATGTGCGCTTCAGGAGATGTGCCTGGTGTTATACTCACCCCAAGAACTTTTTCCTTGAGTGAGGTTTGTAGTCTCTGACCCCCTAGACTGTACTCCATCTGCGGCCTTCTTTGCCCTTCCCCAATCTTCATGACTTTGCACTTGGTGGGATTGAACTCCAGGAGCCAATTGCTGGACCAGGTCTGCAGCCTGTCCAGATCCCTTTGTAGTTCTGCCTGGTCTTCGATCGAGTGAATTCTTCTCATCAACTTCACGTCATCTGCAAACAGGGACACCTCAGAGTCTATTCCTTCCGTCATGTCGTTCACAAATACCAGAAACAGCACTGGTCCTAGGACTGACCCCTGCGGGACCCCGCTGGTCACAGGTGCCCACTCTGACACCTCGCCACGTACCATGACTCGCTGCTGTCTTCCTGACAAGTATTCCCTGATCCATTGTAGTGCCTTCCCTGTTATCCCTGCTTGGTCCTCCAGTTTTTGCACCAATCTCTTGTGTGGAACTGTGTCAAAAGCCTTCTTGCAGTCCAAGAAAATGCAATCCACCCACCCCTCTCTTGTCTTACTGCTGTCACCATGTCATAGAACTCCAGTAGGTTTGTGACACAGGATTTCCCGTCCCTGAAACCATGTTGGCTGCTGTTGATGAGATCGTTCCTTTCTAGGTGTTCCACCACTCTTCTCCTGATAATCTTCTCCATGATTTTGCATACTATACATGTCAGTGACACTGGTCTGTAGTTTAGTGCTTCATGTCTGTCTCCTTTTTTAAAGATTGGGACTACATTTGCTGTCTTCCATGCCTCAGGCAATCTCCCTGTTTCGATAGATGTATTGAATATTGTTGTTAGGGGTACACATAGCGCCTCTGCTCCCTCTCTCAATACCCATGGGGAGATGTTATCTGGCCCCATTGCCTTTGAGGTATCTAGCTCACTCAGAAGCCTCTTCACTTCTTCCTCGGTTTTGTGCACTGTGTCCAGCACTTGGTGGTGTGCCCCACCTCTCCGTCTTTCTGGAGTCCCTTCTGTCTCCTCTGTGAACACTTCTTTGAATCTCTTGTTGAGTTCTTCACATACTTCACGGTCATTTCTTGTTGTCTCTCCTCCTTCCTTCCTTAGCCTGATTACCTGGTCCTTGACTGTTGTTTTCCTCCTGATGTGGCTGTACAACAGTTTCGGGTCAGATTTGGCTTTCGATGCTATGTCATTTTCATATTGTCTTTGGGCCTCCCTTCTTATCTGTGCATATTCGTTTATGGGTCTACGACTGCTCTCCTTATTCTCCTGGGTCCTTTGCCTTCTATATTTCTTCCATTCCCTAGCACACTTGGTTTTTGCCTCCCTGCACCTTTGGGTAAACCATGGGCTCATCCTGGCTTTTTCATTATTCCTGTTACCCTTGGGTACAAACCTCTCCTCAGCCTCCTTGCATTTTGTTGCTACATATTCCATCATCTCATTAACTGGCTTCCCTGCCAGTTCTCTGTCCCACTGAACCCCGTTCAGGTAGTTCCTCATTCCTGTGTGTGTGTGTGTGTGTGTGTGTGTGTGTGTGTGTGTGTGTGTGTGTGTGTGTGTGTGTGTGTGTGTTTGTGTGTCTGTTTGTGTGTGTGTATGTGTGACTCATAAACAATGAAGTTCTCAAAGTCTTCTTAATAAGCAACTCAGTGGTCATTGTTTGACTAAGGGATGTATCAAGTGATTTTCCCAAACAAAACAAAAATAAAACAGAAATTGGTATCACAGATAGCTATATATGGAAGGGAGAAAGGAAAAAGATTTTAGTACACCAACCAGTGTAGGCACTCTAGGCACTCACTTTGTACGATCATTCATGGAAGGAAGACGAACGTTGCCTACCACATTGTCCAGCTCTTGCTGTATCTTGCCCATGACGTGTGGGCTCAGGACTGAAAGTAATATGGCGAAAGACACACTTGACGATCCAGTCTCTACTCCAGCGCTGAACACGTCCCCACATATGGCAAGAAGCTGATCGTCTACGAGAAGGAGACAATACAGATGTGATCCCAAGTACACAAGAGTTGGTACTACTTCATTCAACAGGAAATACATACAACCAACCTGTAAATGTTGTGTCTTCTTCGAATTTTCTTTTTTTTAGTTCGGTGATATAGATGTCTATGAAGTCTCTTGGATTATCAGCATCGAAATCAGCCTTGTGCTCAGCCACAGACTTCTGTTGACAGACATGTCCAAACGCAAAATAATTTTAGTGGCGATACCTTTCCCAAATGTTTGGATCATCTGAAAATATTCAAGAAGGATAACTTAACTAGGTTTTAGAAATCTTGTCTGTGGTTGAAGGAGGTGTAAGGAATATCTCAGGAAGTGCTGGAGGAAGTGAAAGAGGTTTTGAGTAGGATGGGCTTGAGTATCCAGCAGGAATATGTTCTCGTGTAAATGCAAGTGGCTCCTGGAATTTGATGTGCTCTCGAAGTTTAAGCAAGGGAATTCAGAAGAAACAGTTAGGTGCACTTCAGTCTGAAAGTTTACACACACACACACACACACACACACACACACACACACACACACACACATACACACGGTGGGTGCAGAGGTGGGTACACAAGGCTCTGAGAACCTTCGTGTTTTTGAGGCGTGCAATAACCCCTAGCAGTAATCAGTGGTAGTGACAAAGTCAGTGAACAAACCTACGAGTGATAACTATAGTTATTAGTTGAAAAAATTCGAGGGGAAACCTAAATTCAGTATTTTCTTTTAAAAGTGCCAAACCGTTGTGGATCTACTAGGCACTGTTGCCACACAGATACAAACATAAAAAGATCAAAGTGAGTGTGGAAACGGGTGATCAAGAATTACCAGCGTTTGGTTA
>NC_091311.1:14770494-14772994 GCF_038502225.1 Cherax quadricarinatus | reverse complement strand
CCACGATTGAAATACTCGGAAGAGTACAAGAGGGTGTTCCTAGACAGAGACAGAACAAAATCAGAACGACAGCAGCTGAGGGAGAGGACAAAAAAGCGAAAGGAGCTAGGAAAAGAGACAAGGATGGAACCAGCAGAGGTCAGTCAGAGCAGAACAGAACAGCAAGGGCAAGCACACACACAACTATTCTCAGAACCATACAACCTATCACACCATCCCAACACACACTACAATCCATACCCACAGCCTCCACCCAACACCGAGCTATAGAATCCCACAGTATGCCACCAGGTCTCCCACCCTCACAGGCCCCCCAAACCACAGTGTTGGAAAGGAAACTGAAGGTATGGTACACAAACGCTGATGGAATAACAAATAAGTGGGAGGAGTGGCATGAAAGAGTCAAAGAAGCATCACCAGACATCATAGCTCTCACAGAAACCAAGCTTACAGGTATGATAACAGATGCCATCTTTCCAACGGGATACCAAATCCTGAGGAAAGACAGAGGGAACAGGGGGGGTGGAGGAGTGGCATTGCTGATCAAAAATCGCTGGAATTTTGATGAGCTGGAGAGAGGAGACAGCGGAGAAGAAAGTGATTACATAGCAGGAACACTTCACTCTGGAGGTCCCAAGGTGGTAATAGCAGTGATGTATAACCCACCACAGAACAGCAGGAGGCCAAGGCAAGAGTACGACGAGAGCAATAGAGCGATGGTTGACACACTGGCTAGAGTGGCCAGAAGAGCTCATGCATGCAGGGCAAAGCTCCTGATCATGGGTGACTTTAACCACAAGGAGATCGATTGGGAGAACTTGGACCCACATGGGGGCCAAGATACATGGAGGGCTAAGATGATGGAGGTGGTACTGGAAAACTTCATGTGCCAACACGTAAGGGACACTACAAGAGAGAGAGGAGAGGATGAACCAGCAAGGCTGGACTTAGTATTTACCTTGAGTAGTGCAGATATCGAGGACATCACATATGAAAGACCCCTTGGGGCCAGTGACCATGTGGTTTTAAGCTTCGAATACACAGTAGAGCTATAAGTGGAGGGAGAAGCAGGAAGGCCAGGACGAATGAAGCCAAACTACAAGAAAGGGGACTACACAGGAATGAGGAACTACCTGAACGGGGTTCAGTGGGACAGAGAACTGGCAGGGAAGCCAGTTAATGAGATGATGGAATATGTAGCAACAAAATGCAAGGAGGCTGAGGAGAGGTTTGTACCCAAGGGTAACAGGAATAATGAAAAAGCCAGGATGAGCCCATGGTTTACCCAAAGGTGCAGGGAGGCAAAAACCAAGTGTGCTAGGGAATGGAAGAAATATAGAAGGCAAAGGACCCAGGAGAATAAGGAGAACAGTCGTAGAGCCAGAAACGAATATGCACAGATAAGAAGGGAGGCCCAAAGACAATATGAAAATGACATAGCAGCGAAAGCCAAATCTGACCCGAAACTGTTGTACAGCCACATCAGGAGGAAAACAACAGTCAAGGACCAGGTAATCAGGCTAAGGAAGGAAGGAGGAGAGACAAGAAATGACCGTGAAGTATGTGAAGAACTCAACAAGAGATTCAAAGAAGTGTTCACAGAGGAGACAGAAGGGACTCCAGAAAGACGGAGAGGTGGGGCACACCACCAAGTGCTGGACACAGTGCACACAACCGAGGAAGAAGTGAAGAGGCTTCTGAGTGAGCTAGATACCTCAAAGGCAATGGGGCCAGATAACATCTCCCCATGGGTATTGAGAGAGGGAGCAGAGGCGCTATGTGTACCCCTAACAACAATATTCAATACATCTATCGAAACAGGGAGATTGCCTGAGGCATGGAAGACAGCAAATGTAGTCCCAATCTTTAAAAAAGGAGACAGACATGAAGCATTAAACTACAGACCAGTGTCACTGACATGTATAGTATGCAAAATCATGGAGAAGATTATCAGGAGAAGAGTGGTGGAACACCTAGAAAGGAACGATCTCATCAACAGCAGCCAACATGGTTTCAGGGACGGGAAATCCTGTGTCACAAACCTACTGGAGTTCTATGACATGGTGACAGCAGTAAGACAAGAGAGAGAGGGGTGGGTGGATTGCATTTTCTTGGACTGCAAGAAGGCGTTTGACACAGTTCCACACAAGAGATTGGTGCAAAAACTGGAGGACCAAGCAGGGATAACAGGGAAGGCACTACAATGGATCAAGGAATACTTGTCAGGAAGACAGCAGCGAGTCATGGTACGTGGCGAGGTGTCAGAGTGGGCACCTGTGACCAGCGGGGTCCCGCAGGGGTCAGTCCTAGGACCAGTGCTGTTTCTGGTATTTGTGAACGACATGACGGAAGGAATAGACTCTGAGGTGTCCCTGTTTGCAGATGACGTGATGTTGATGAGAAGAATTCACTCGATCGAAGACCAGGCAGAACTACAAAGGGATCTGGACAGGCTGCAGACCTGGTCCAGCAATTGGCTCCTGGAGTTCAATCCCACCAA